>NW_015151051.1:436771-439315 GCF_000732505.1 Cyprinodon variegatus
TTTCGTGCGCACGTTATACTTATTGCGTGGTCGCGAAATACTACTTTGTGCGCACGAAATAGTATTTCGTGCGCACGTTATACTTATTGCGTGGTCGCGAAATACTACTTTGTGCGCACGAAATAGTATTTCGTGCGCACGTTAAACTTATTGCGTGGCCACGAAATACTACTTGGTGCGCACGAAATACTACTTCGCGCACGTTATACTTATTGCGTGGCCGCGAAATACTACTTCGTGGCCACAATTAAACATTTTTTTTGACCATGTCATAAGAGGGGCTCCGTATTTACTCTATTTTTCAAATTAATTAATTAATTTGCAAATGAAAGTCCAAGAAGCTGAATGAAAACTAGGGTGAAGGTTCATTGTGAAGTTCACAACCAGCAAAGGCCAGTGTCCTGTTAATGGGCCCTTTTAAAACTAACACCTACATTTCTTTTTTATTTTTTTTGTTTTACAATTTTTGTGATGTGCATTCCTTATTTGGATTTTTTTTTCAAATCAAAATAAGGAACGCACTTCACAAAAATTTTAAATAATTTTTGTTTCCATCCATCTTCCCTCACTTAGTTCTGTCAGGGTCGCATGGGGTGCTGGTGTCTATCTCCAGCTGTCAGTGGGTGAGAGGCGGGGTCCACCATGGACAGGTGTCCAGTCCAACAGGTCAAACAACCATTCACACTCACACCTAAGGAGAATTAACCTAACAGTCATGTTTTTGGACTGTGGGAGGAAGCAGGAGTACCTGGAGAGAACCCACGCATGCTCAGGGAGAACATGCTAACTCCATGCAGAAAGACCTCAGACAGGGAATCGAACCTAGAACCTTCTGGCTGCAAGGCAGCAGTGCTGCAAAGTTTAATTTCTGTCTTGCAGTTTTGTTTTTTTAAAGTTATTTCTATCAGCAGATCTTGTTCTTGTGAAACTAACGGAACAAAATCCACTGCATCACTGTGCTGCTACAAAACACGGAGAGGCTAACCCTCCTAAAAGAAAAGATAACGAGTTTGAATAAAGTAATGCTTTTTTTTTTGGTGAAAATGCTTCTGTGGACTAGTTCACATTAGATAAGGAACAATAGTTTACTCCTTCAAACAGCCGGTTAGAGCCGGTGGGGCTCGACGCTGTTTTCAAAAGGTCCTGTAGGGGGAGCCTGAAGGGAAAATGGCCAAGTGCTAATTCAAATACGAGAAGCGACATGGTAATCAGCATGTTACTGTGTGATTAGAACAGCTATGTCTCTGTTTCTTTATGATCTGGTGCTTTCAGACGGTCTGCAGATGATTTTAATCTCCTCATCTTTCTTCTTCATTTGCTGAATAACTGGGATGTCATAAAAATATGTCTGGGATGATGGATGGTAAAATGGAGGACGGGTATAAATCAGCCCATCTAAACAGCCCGAGTTATTTTCTTTTTTTTTTCATTAAGGAAAAAGCTGTTTATAGAGGAGCTGATATTTTCCTCCCTGCTTCCATCATGACTCCATGCTGTGGATCCAGGATCAGGGAAGATCAGGCTGTTCTGATGACTGACATGTTTGTGGGGAACAAACTGGACTGATTTGGGGGCGTCTTTGATTGTGAACAAAAGTTACAATCCGGAGTTCAAGCATCTTCACCTTTCCTGTGAGTCGGTATCAGCCATGATGCCGGTGTTTTACAGCCTCTCTGCTCAGCAATCACGCTGCACTTCAACTGACCTCCTCTGACATTTTAATAGCCTCCTTCGACATGGAAGGAATCCAGAAGCATGTTTTCTGTTATCCCATTTGAACGGCGAGGCGATCTGTCTTTGCAGCTGCCAGGAAACATACGGTGTGCGTTACAGAGCGCCGGCTGATGCTGCGCTGCCTCAGCTTATGGAGGAATGCTGAAAGCAATTGAAAATGACCTGTGGGAGTGAAGGCGTTTATATGGGGACGGTAAACAACCACCTACTGTAATAATGACTAAATAAACATGCCGGGTATGAGGGAGATGATAAACAACACCGTCCACTTTAATGAGGCAGACTAAACTGTAGAATGAGCTAGAAGACAAATATCAGACCTGAAACTCTAGATTAGAATAAAACTAATTTATTTATGTAAATTATCCAGATTCAGCAACCATAGCAACCCTGACCAATTGGCTGCTTTTCACTGAGCAAGATAAAAACTTCTTCCTGGTTTTCTTTTACTCTAAAATAAACATTATTGCTGAAAAATTGGGTAATAACTGTAAAAAGTATTGAAATTTCTTTCAATACTCCAGCCTGTATACCTCTGGTTACTTTGGTCTGAAATATATGGAAGAGGATTAGGGCCACTGGAAAAAAAAAAAAAAGTTAACTGATTTTTTTAAATTTTATTTCAGTTTAACATGGGGAAAAAAGTCAGAATTCTGACTTTTTTCTCAGAATTCTGAGATTAAAGTCAGAATTCTGACTTTCTTCTCAGAATTCTGACTTTAATCTCAGAAGTCTGACTGAATTCTGAGAAAAAAGTCAGAATTTTGAGAAAAAAAGTCAGAATTCTGAGAAAAAAGTCAGAATTCTGAG
>NW_015151051.1:441204-442963 GCF_000732505.1 Cyprinodon variegatus
GGGACGGGACAGGATTTTTTTTTCTGTGGGAGTGGGACGGGACAGGAGTGAAAATCCACTCCCGTGTCAGTCTCTACTGTGCAGAATGGGAGGAAATGCTAAACTGATGTGACGTTGGGTGGCCATGGCCACTCCTTGCCACCCCCTGGTGGCGCCACTGATCACGTAGCCAACTTTGTTATTCGTGCAACTGTCACTACCCGACAGCAGCCTGAAAAGCTCTTGTAAGGATATATTTGCTTGTCTAGTGACCATGGATGTTCACTACTTTTCAAGGTGCATTGTAGAAAATTTCCAGTCCACTACTTTTTCATCCACTAGATGCTCGGACGCTCATCTAAAATGGCGTTAAGGCGGACGATTGGACACAGCTAGAATGTCTTCGGTCAGAGGATTCTCCGGTTCCAATGTCAGACAGACAGCTGCAGATTATCCAAATCTACAACTTGTTCAAATAAAGATATGAATTCCAGTATTAAATAAAACATTTTTTAATTTGATTTGAATTAATTGATTCACCTGCTTCCTCTAAGCACTAAAATGATTCAAGCCTGCATTTTAAAACCAGTACGTAAAAAGAAAACACAACATCTACCCAGACAGACGCAGACGGACAGCAGCTCACCTGACTTGCCCACCCCCGCTTTGCCGAAGACGGCGAGCTTCACCTCGGGGCTTTTAGCCATGGCAGCAGCTGCGACCAGCAAAGCTCAGCGAGGCGGTGAGTGAGCTCAGAGTTCAGCCAACCATCCTCTGATGCGTGCAGGAGGAAGCAGTCACTGAGGAGACAAGTTCATGAAAAGAAGGGCAACTTTAATTCCCCGACATGAAAGAATGAATTCTTGAACAACTTTATCGGAAAAGTAGCAGATCCTTACGGCAATAAATATATTCTTGTGCTTTTCCCTCCCTTTTTAGCCAATATCTAGTTCAGGGTTATATTTTGAAGGGACTTACTTTGTTTTATTCTTCCTAACAGACAACAAATTACAACATACAGTAAATTATCATTTAATAACGATGATATAAGGATTACTTGGTTGGTTTTTCACCGTTCGACTAAAGCCTTGATAAATGAATGGAGCCAACTTTCATCTCTCTGAACGTTTCACCGTCAAGAGAAAATGGTTTCTAGGAGACGGATTTGATTATCCAATTGTGCTTTGGGCTTCCAGCTAGGAGATGATTGGTCCGTTTTTATTCTTGGACTTGGCCAAAATATCAGGGTGAAACCTCCTTTTGTCATTTAGCTAATAAAACGTTTTATTCCTGAAGCACCGTGACTCTGTGTGAAAGCAGAACAATGAGCACGGTGAGGAAAGCTTCCAACACAGCCACATCAAGCAAATGCAGATTTTCTCCTGTGGGAATCACTGCTGACATTAATTAAAGGATGGAGGCAACACCTTTGGATTCATTTAGGTTCTTTATCCACATAAAAACCACATTAAAACCCATAACTATGCAGAACAGTAAAGAAATACAACAATCCTTCAACAGAGGTTTCATGATGTTGAATATAACACTGTTCTTCATAAACCTGTGAGACACCATCCTAATACTGACACTATGATTAGCTTTTTGCTTTTATTAATATTGAAAAGCAATTGGTTCCTAGTTGGGCTGGATATTTAATTACATTTGGCAATATAATCACAGAGGCTCTCAACTTTGGTTAAATTCAACGAGCATCAGACGCTGGTTTATTGAGTCTAGGTGGCAGTAATATGTTAATATCAAAACAGCATGGAGGAGAGAG
>NW_015151051.1:444054-446186 GCF_000732505.1 Cyprinodon variegatus
CAGAGGTACAATATGCATTAAACAGTTCCACTTTGACTTTATCAGTACATGAACCGAATTTACGAGCAAGGGTGTTAGCTTGAGCATACAACAATCTACATTGTCTGCAAATATCATCATCGTCTGACAGATTTTCTGTGATGATGTGCCCAAGATACTTGGTTTTGTTTGTTACACCCAGCACAGTATTTGCCAGCAGAAAATCTGGAAACTCAGTAGATTTATCTTCCTTACTCCTACAGATCATGATCTGTAGGAGTAAGGAAGATAAAAACTCCTCATATGAGGAGTTTTATTTAAAATAAAGATGCAAACTATTCTCCAGCGCAGGTTTTTTCAGTAGATACGTGGTTGGAGGAGAGACACACAGCAGCACTCTGTGAATTTAACCAGCAGCTACTTCTATATATGTTCAATCAATCAATCAAAATCTGTTCTTTAGACATACAGAGCTTTTTCAGCAGCAGCTTGTAAGTTTATTCAAGCTGTATTATAGTTTAAATGTTGTGTTCTTCTTTACTATAAAAGCTTGCAGACTGCAGAGCTTCTACGGATCTAGAAATGTAGTTTCTGGCATCATTCTACTATTAAAGAGGTTCATAAATCTTTCTAAACAGAGCAAAGAGAGAGAAGTAGGGAGAGCTGCAGATTTAGAGGTGAAACAGATTTACTGGGATATGCAACATGCAATAAAATATATCTCCAAGTTTACCAGAAAGTTTACAAGAAAAAAAAAAATGCTAAATTTAAAATGCGGCATATAGAAATTGTTAATCCTAGGGATGCATGATTTATCGATTTTGGCATCAGAATCGGCTGTTATTTGTTTTGTTTTTTTAATACATTAACGTTTTTGGGCTCTATATATATATATATATATATATATATATATAATGCACTGAAAGGCATCTCTCTAACATCTATAAATATAAATATCAGTGTATTGTGGTTGTCTTGTGTTCTTAACAATAGGAAAGCATCGGGTGGAGTATCTGTAGGTCCATCAGCCCCCACCCTTAAAGTGCCCCCTCCAACTTTCACCACTTAGTTACACGCTTGCTTTTCAATCATATTTAAATGTTAATTTTTGCTGTACCATTAAAATACGAAACTAAAGCTTCTGATGTTTAACTGAACTGATGCTAACAGAGAAATGTTATGTCTGCTTTTGGAAGAACGTTTATGGGACGGAGCAGAAGACGAAGCCTCATGATGATGATGGAGTTTAAATTGGCCTTTAAAGACAGAAAGCAACCCTTTTAGAACACCTGAGTGCATTTTGTGTTTGATGAGAAAACAAGCTGCTGTGAAGCTTTTTCACCAGATGATTGAATCAGAACTTCTGTCCTGAACTCAGCCTGATTTCCTCCTGCTTGCTTATCTGGCTTTGATTCATAAGAAAAACAAACAGTGATGGACGTCTGAGTAGAAATCAATATAAAGACGACTCCAGAGGAAAACTAATGGGCGTGGAAAAAAATACAGCCTTCCAGCTAAAAGTCTCTCTGACCCAGAAAATCGACCATTTAAGGTGTTGCTGTTTGAGTCTAGAACCTGTGTGGTCTGGATTTCTATCATCAGCTAAAATAACTGACACCTAATCGCTCGCAGAGTCTCTTCCATCTTTTTTTTCCCTACTGCCTTTTTATTTTAAACTACCTGTTTGTAAACTTAGCAACTGTTTGCTAGATTTAATTTAATTTGAACTCTTTTTGAATCCTTTATTTGTACCTTTATAATATCTATTTTCAGTTTACTAGTTTTTCGTTTTCCTTTCATTTTTAGAGAGTAATTTAGCCTTAATCCAGAAATTGAAGTATTTTGTGAATAACTTCTTGCATTTTAGTGAAGTTAAATAATTTTTCCCGTGTTCGTGTTTGGCTGCTGTTTGATTTCCGTAAATTAATTCCTTCCTTCGTCTGTAGTTCTTTAATACCGTATCTCACCAGGCAGGTATTTATTATTATTAGTAAAGACTGACAGCCATCTGGGTAATAATTCCTGGTAATCATTTGTTTCCCTAATTTATTATTTTAAGGATTACAGCATGCATTAATAAATGACCTTTGACACGTAACCAAACTAAACCTACAGTCAAACAGTTAACTTCCTGTTGCAGAACAAGGATCTCT
>NW_015151051.1:447076-451342 GCF_000732505.1 Cyprinodon variegatus
TTTCAATCATATTTAAATGTTAATTTTTACTGTACCATTAAAATACGAAACTAAAGCTTCTGATGTTTAACTGAACTGATGCTAACAGAGAAATGTTATGTCTGCTTTTGGAAGAACGTTTATGGGACGGAGCAGAAGACGAAGCCTCATGATGATGATGGAGTTTAAATTGGCCTTTAAAGACAGAAAGCAACCCTTTTAGAACACCTGAGTGCATTTTGTGTTTGATGAGAAAACAAGCTGCTGTGAAGCTTTTTCACCAGATGATTGAATCAGAACTTCTGTCCTGAACTCAGCCTGATTTCCTCCTGCTTGCTTATCTGGCTTTGATTCATAAGAAAAACAAACAGTGATGGACGTCTGAGTAGAAATCAATATAAAGACGACTCCAGAGGAAAACTAATGGGCGTGGAAAAAAATACAGCCTTCCAGCTAAAAGTCTCTCTGACCCAGAAAATCGACCATTTAAGGTGTTGCTGTTTGAGTCTAGAACCTGTGTGGTCTGGATTTCTATCATCAGCTAAAATAACTGACACCTAATCGCTCGCAGAGTCTCTTCCATCTTTTTTTTCCCTACTGCCTTTTTATTTTAAACTACCTGTTTGTAAACTTAGCAACTGTTTGCTAGATTTAATTTAATTTGAACTCTTTTTGAATCCTTTATTTGTACCTTTATAATATCTATTTTCAGTTTACTAGTTTTTCGTTTTCCTTTCATTTTTAGAGAGTAATTTAGCCTTAATCCAGAAATTGAAGTATTTTGTGAATAACTTCTTGCATTTTAGTGAAGTTAAATAATTTTTCCCGTGTTCGTGTTTGGCTGCTGTTTGATTTCCGTAAATTAATTCCTTCCTTCGTCTGTAGTTCTTTAATACCGTATCTCACCAGGCAGGTATTTATTATTATTAGTAAAGACTGACAGCCATCTGGGTAATAATTCCTGGTAATCATTTGTTTCCCTAATTTATTATTTTAAGGATTACAGCATGCATTAATAAATGACCTTTGACACGTAACCAAACTAAACCTACAGTCAAACAGTTAACTTCCTGTTGCAGAACAAGGATCTCTGTGTTAGAAGCGAGCGGCTCAGACTGAGGAACTGCAGAACCGTATACTCTGTGCTTTCAAATAACACTGAAGCGGTGACATCAGTCATTGTGAGAACAAATGATCCTGACCTGAAAACCACAAATCAAGAAATCGCTGCTGTTTCGCTGAGCTTTGTCGGCTCTCTGGACGAGGCGTCCTTTAGTGACAGAACCATAACACACCGTGCAGAATCTGGTTAGCTTAGATCTGTTTCAGCTCTATTACTCCCTATCAAAGCGAGATCGATTCCTGGTTTGTAGTGTTCTTATATTTAATGCTCTGAACTTCCACATCAATGCATTTTTAGCGCCATGTTTTTTTCTCCCACACTGTTTACATTTGATCACTGCTGCACTTTAGGAAATGGAAATGTCATGAAAGCTGTACTAAACCTAATTTTGTTTTGTTTACACTCTGTTTATACAAAATGACAATAAAAGTTGTCTATGTCTAAATCTAATGGCCATAGCTCTACTGTTTTTAACTTTATTAGCGACTAGTGAGCCGACAGGGATCCTGAAATCATGTCCATCCAAAAAATCTTTTAACGTTTAAATCATTCCCTGTTGTTTTGTTTTAAAGACACCTTTGGTCTAAATTTCAGTCTATTATCTCAAAATAAGAATAGAATGGACTTTTGATCCCCTAAAAACACTAACTTTAAACAAAAGTGAAGTGTTTCCATGACAACGCTCATATGGGAGATTTTATATGCAGGATGATTTATTCCGATAACAGAGCGATATCCGATATCAATATCGGATAAGGACTCCCTACTGATTTGGTTTCTCGGCGCCCGTTTTTAAGAACCTCTGAGCTAAACTGCTTTGGGTTTGGACTCCAAGTGCAGTTTCTTGCTTTTTGTCGCATTACAACGATACTTAATGATGCATTTGGAGCTCGGACTGATTATTGGTGGATCCTAAATGCAGAGGTGTGCAGTAATATCTTCAAAATAATTAGCTTCATCCAGACCATTAATTTGTTTGTGGTTGGACTCGGTACTGCCCCAACTTGTTTCTCACCACATCCCAAAAATAAATAGTTTTTCAAGATGACGAAAAGTTACATTTAATACTTTTACGATCAGTTATAAAACTAAGAAAATTTAGTCTAAGAAAGTTATCATCCAGAATTATAGAAAAATGTTCCTTTAATAGGGTAGAGCAGTAAAGCTTCTGGCCTTAACAGTTTTTCCTGCATTACTTTGACTTTTATACTCCAAGTAGTTATAAAAATTATACTTTTACACCTTTATTGGAGTTAAAAGGCGAAGTTGATCCTCTAACTTCTAGAAAAGTGTTTTAAAACGCAGGATTTATTATTCTACTTGTGAAAAATCGATATACTTTTAAAAGTCTCAATATTCTGAAGGGACCCCATCAAATACTACTGCAATATAATAAAGTACTACACAATTTAAAATGAATGCAATTTGTTAAACTCACTCTGAGCAAGTTCTTTTTTTTTTTATTGAAAATATTAAATCTGTGAAAAAAAAGGTAAATTATTTATTTTTTGACACATGAAATAAAAAAATAAAACCTAAGAAAACAGTAAGGTTAATCTCAGAAACTATTCTTGATTAAAACGCTTTTCAACGTTTCGTTTCTGGCTCGCATTTTTTTTTTTTTCAAAATTATTTTTTCCTTTTTCAAACATACATTTATAAAAGGTTGTCTTTGCTTCTAAAAAATAATGGAACGAAGTTCACCCCATAGTTAAAACAACAACAATTGGACCAAAGAACAGACATCATTTAAATAATCTAACAGAATTTCTTAATTCAATATGAACTATTTTGTGTGGAATCTGAGAGAAATGGAGTAAAGTCAGTATCGGACTTTAAAAAAATATTAAAATAACATCTTTACTAGGGCTGAATGATTTTGCCTAAGATCTAAAGTGTGAATTTTTTTCGTTTCATTTTTAATTTTCCTTTGCGTTAACCCCAAACTTGTTGATGTTTCATCCAACGGTTTTGGTTTTTGAAAGCTTGTTCACCCAGAGTCCATAGTTCCAAGATTTTACTGTAAAATACTGTAAAATGTTTGATAAATTGTTTAGCTCTACATGCATGGATCTGCTCTCGCTGCAACGCTCTCTACCTTCCTGTGTGGCGACTAACCCACTTCAAGCGTTTTACCGCCACCTAAAGGGCTGGAGGGAGAAATTTACTGTCCTACTCTTCTTAAATACAGTTTGATTAAAAATCAGTTCCTCTGCCATTTGAAAGTTGCTTTTTTGGTCAATTGCAGTGATATTGCAAATGCAATTAATTGCCCAGCTTTACTCCTCACTTTGTTTATGCTGCTTATTTGTTTCTAGATTTCCATAGCAGACTACAACTAAAGCCTCAGTGTAGCTGTCGATGTTAACAAACATCCAAACCATGAGCTGCCGTAAATATAGCAATCAAAGAACCGATTCTGAGCCAAATTGAGACTCCAAGCAGAAACAAGTGAACATTTCAAAAAGCACCTGTGTTGTTAAAACAGAGAGACACAGAAAAGATGGAAGGAAGCAGATTATTCCCCAGAATAACAGAAATCTCATGACATCTATTGCTGCTGAGAGAAGAAAAAAAACTTGTTTGTCCTTATATTAGTCTTGGCTGAGTGAGATGCAGTAAATTAATGAGAGCAAAGCTAAATCCAATTTAAGGAGCTCTGCTTTGGAAAACAAAACCTCCAAAATATGTTTGGATGAACGTCGCTGCCAGAAATCTGCTCCTCAAACTGACTCCAGATATAAAAATGGCTTTTTTCCAGATTTCTGCTGCTTGAATCCAGACTTACAATCACGCACAGATCAGCCACCCTCATGCTGCGTCATGTATTACAGGCCAGGTGGAGGTCTGTCATTTACAATGATGAGAAAACATGAGAGCCTGAGAAAGCAGCTGAATGTGGTTATAAACGATCAATCAACCTTTATACTCCGTTTATAGATATGAGAAGAAATTAGGACTTCCTCAAAGATTCTGCATGTTTTTATTTAACTCAACAAATGGATAGCTGACATTTATTTAACAACACTGAAAAATTCTAAATAACATTAATAAACAATAAAAAGTAAAAGAAAAAATAAAACTTGTATAATTTAATAAAAACTAACAAAAATGTCTGTAAATTCACAGTATTGAGTATTGTATTTAATTAACGGAATTTTTGT
>NW_015151051.1:452550-453234 GCF_000732505.1 Cyprinodon variegatus
TATTATATGGCATTAGTTTGCAGCTTTTTGCATCCTTATATGGCATTACTTTGCAGCTTTTTGCAGTATTATATGGCATTAGTTTGCAGCTTTTTGCATCCTTATATGGCATTACTTTGCAGCTTTTTGCAGTATTATATGGCATTAGTTTGCAGCTTTTTGCATCCTTATATTGCATTAGTTTCCAGCTTTTTGTAGTATTATATTGCATTAGTTTGCAGCTTTTTGCATCCTTATATGGCATTACTTTGCAGCTTTTTGCAGTATTATATTGCATTAGTTTGCAGCTTTTTGCAGTCTTGTGGCATTACTTTGCAGCTTTTTGCAGTATTACATGGCCTTGATTAGCAACTTCTTGCAGTATTATATTGCATTAGTTTGCAGCTCTTGCAGCAGTATATGGCATGAGCTTTCAGCTTTTTGCAGCCTTATATGGCATTAGCTTGCAGCTTTTTGCAGCATTATATGGCATTAGTTTGCAGTTTTTGCAGCATTATATGGCATTAATTTGCAGCTTTTTGCAGTATTATATGGCATTAGTTTGCAGCTTTTTGCAGTATTATATGGCATTAGTTTTCAAGTTTTTGCAGTATTATATGGCATTGCAGCTTTTTGCAGCTTTATATGGCATTAGCTTGCAGCTTTTTGCAGTATTATATGGCATTAGCTTGCAGCTTTTTGCAG
>NW_015151051.1:453646-456289 GCF_000732505.1 Cyprinodon variegatus
GAGTCCTGTTTCCCCAAATTGAAAAACACATTTTGTGGATAATTCTTTAATTAAATATTTGTTTCTGTGTTATATGTGCGATTTATCACTTTTTAAAATATAAATACAGAAAGATTGGACGTCCGTTGAGATGAACCAGTGATATGTGACCAGTGAATTTCTCCACTGTGAGATCAATAAAGCTTATCTAATTCTCTAATCTAATCTAATTTGAACACTCCACAGCAGCTAGCAAAAATTTTTAAGAATTAAATTATCAGACCAGAGCAAAAAATGATTCTATTTGTTCCTGCTTCTCTGTAAATATTAGTATTTTTAACCATACTGTTTTATAGTTTTAGCTTGAAAGGTTCAGTTTTATGGGGTCAAATTTGTTCCATTATTGCTGCAAGTAAATAAAAAATGTTACTGAAAAAAATGCAATCCAGAATCCAGAAATGAAAATTTGAAAATTCTGTTAAACTGTTTTGTTAGATTTTATTTTTTTTCCCAATATTTATTTTTTACAAACGTTTTTTTTAACAGATTTATTTTTTTCAAATTTAGCCTTTTTCTCATTTAGCTTTACAAATTGCATTCCACTCAAATTGCTTTTTTCAGATCATATTCCAGACCAACACTCCAACCTGACCAATGAAGCTTCTCTCCTCACTAAAGCAGAAGCCAGAAGTGAAGGAAACACGAATAAATATAATTTAAAAGGAATGCAATTCATAAAACAAAAAATAGAAAAAATAAGAATTGAAAATATAAAATGTGTAAAAACAAAACTTTGAAGAAAAAAAACATTTTTAAATTAAAAAAAGAAATCAAACTAAACAGCAGCTCTCAAAACCTTCTAAAATCTTATTATTTTTGGATTATAATTCTTTTTTAAATTTTCATTTAAACAATATGTTCTTTGCTTGTAAAAATAATGGAGCAAACTTAACTCCATATTTAATGCATCTGCAATGAGAAAGAGAAAGAGTGACTGTCACTGTGCTGCAGCAGGGAATCACCTCAGAGGAAACAATGAGGAAGACGCAGCAAAGTCTTCATCACTCTTACTCGGTATTCGCCTTTTATAGTCTCTCTCTCTCTGTCTGTCTGTGTCTCTCTATCATAAACCCATCGCTGCTTCAGGCTGAAGCTAAACCTCACAGCAGGATTTTTTATCTCCTTTATGGTCAAACTAGAATTAATTTTCTGTAAAATCGAAAGAGAAACATGAATTTATTTAAAAAAAACGGTTCAAATAGACGGCGGTAAGAAAAAGAAGCAAACCCATTTCTGGGGAAACGCTTGTTTCCAACCCTCCATGTGTCGATAAGGTGATCAGTATCCAGTTAAAACGAATCCCCATCCAGGCCAGAGACGGGCTTCCATAAACCTGACTCTACTGTGGGCCAGTCTCAGAATAACCAGACACGGCAGGTGAAGCTTGGTTTGTTTTACAGCACAGCATATAAACATGAGTGCAGCTAAGGCTGAAAACAGTAAAACAAACTCTGGGAATTTATTCATCTAAGAACTAAACATCAACTTCTGAGGATCTGGAGGTTAAAAGTATAAATACAAACTAAAATAAAAATTAGACGATAAATGGGACCTTTTCACCGCCGGGGCAGAGCTTGCAAAGCCAGAATGAAACTCAGGAAACTTCAGGTTGGTGGATCAGTGAATTTATTCAGACTGATCCGGTTTTATTTCTCTGTAAAATCTGATTATTTATTTCTGTGCAGAAGAAGAGTTGAGCCCAACCATGAGTCACATGTTGTGCTAAAAGTGAATCATCCACGTCCAATCACTATGCAGGACTCTATCGCTTCCAAGAAGATAACTTACTCCCACAAAAAGATCCCACATAAATAAGCAATGAACACCCAATTTTATGTTTTTATGATTTTTTTGTTTTTTTGTTTACCAGCATGATGAAGCAGGTTGTCAGCAGGTCAGGATAGAGAGGCTTTAAGATCCTCATCATTGATTGGTTCAGAGATCAGGAAACGATTCAGACATCAACTCTACAGAGAAAACTATGGTCTGATCTTATAAGAGGGATAAAAACAAGGTTTTTTTTTAACTGGTGGTGGACTAATGGAGGAGTTGAGAACTTTATTCAAAACTAATCATTAACTACTTGTGAAAATATAGTTAAAATGGAGCAGACCTCATTTTATAGTAAAATTAAGATGTTAGATGTTGGAAAATAGATCAGGTATCCGATCTGACGGCACATGAGGCCTTAAGGATGAGGCAGCTGAGCCTCACAGCTGCCCACACGCAGCTTTAACAAATTAAATAAAATAAGATTGCTAGAATGATCTGAAGAGACCAGAATAAAGTGACAAACTCTCCAAGTTGGCAACACTAAACCATTATCTCCAGTTTTCCTGCAGAGAACAGAGGAGCTCACTGTCGCCACCAGTTAACTTTATATGCCAGCAAACTTCACAGCGAGACAGACAGTTCCTAAAAAGACAAGTTAAAACTGTGAATATGATGAGATTATTTTTCTGTTCACACATTTCACATCTCTGTTTGGTCCATTTTGTGAACAAAATGACATTTTTTCAATCTTTTTCTGTCTCCGATAGAAAAAATAAACTAATCTGAACCCTAAAATGAACCAAAGAATGAATTCCATCATCCAGCATGGCT
>NW_015151051.1:456830-458857 GCF_000732505.1 Cyprinodon variegatus
AAATCTGAAGAACTTTTTTTATGTTGCAGTTTTGTTTTTCAAATTTCCATTTATAAAACATGTTCTTTGCAACAATAATGGAGAAAAACTAACTCCATACATATAGGTCAAATAAATCTTTCTAACTTTACAAAGTAAAACTGTTCTATTGCAATTCAACACATTTAAATATTTGATGGAAGTTAAATTTATTCAGTCATTCTATAACAAAAATCTACATTTTTATCTCATTTGTTTTTCATATTTCATGTTATAATCATACCTTTTTAAAAACTCCTCAAGCTCAATGTGTCGCTTTGAATGAAAATCAGCCCATAATTGTGAGAATAATGTTGCTTTTTAGAAAAGCATAAAACACAAAGCTCTGAGCACGAAGTGCAACTTGGCCTTTTTTTAAAACTCCACAGGGATGCGATCCAAAGCGGCACACAGGGCACGCGTGTGTATGTTTTCTTTTCTTCCATTGTATACCCAGCTGGGTTTGGTCTCATTTTTACTTTGAGACATGAATCTGGGTGGTGTTGCTGTGGCTTAGAGAGATTATAGACCATAGAGCTCCAAACCATGGGAGGAGATCTCCTGCACCACCGGCTATAGAAAGACGACAAATCACACGCCTGCAACCAAAATACACACAGAGCTGCAGCAGGACAAACCAGAGCCTGAAGGCATCTTAGGAAAGGTTGAACTGCGTTTTATAAAATCTCTAGTTTCCTCAACTCAAGATCTCCATTATTATTACTTGTAATAAAATAAAAAAATGAGAATATAACTTTAGTTATACTTGAATTAAGTCAAAGAACTGAACCCAGGCTGGACCACTATTGTCTCTACTGACTGAGAGCGTAAAACAATATCACATAATATAAACCAATGTTTTCTAAGGCTATTGATTAAAAACTATTATTCGTTAATTTTTTGTCTCCTTATTTTAGAAGTTTTATCGAGCTTTGTGAAAAAAGATGAAATATGAAAAGATTTTTGGAGGACTTAAATCAAACCTGTTGGCTTCCTTTTCAAACCAGTAAGGATAAAATTCTTTTTCACATTTTTTGCACAAAATAACCCTTAGATCAGAGGTCGCCAACGCGGTGCCCGCGGGCACCATGGGGCCCTGAAGGACCACATGGGGTGCCCTCAACGCCTCCTGAAAACAGCAACTCACCAGTGGGCTAAGTTTGAAATTTATTTTATTCTGTGACTCTTCTTTTTAAACATTTATAGAGCATTTCATCATATTAATCATATAGGGCATTTTAGCATTTATAGAGATTTTAAAATCATAATGTTTAAAGGAAAATTAGAAATTAAAATTTAACAATAAAAATGTGTTTATTATGGATAAAGTTTAGGTGAACGCTGGCCCCTCTTGTTCATAGGTCAGTATTGGTAGCCCTTCCTATGAGTCAATAGCCATGAAGTAGCCCTCAGCCTGGAAATGGTTGGTGACCCCTGCCTTAGATGATGATATTTAACCTCTGCAGTTCCACCGATGCAGAGTTCCACTTAGAATGAATCAAGGTTTCCACTGACACATGTGAAAATAGCCTCAAACAGCAGCAGCTTCTCTATCCGATCCATCCAGGCAAACAGATATATATGCAGGTCATCATAAATAATGTAATTAGGATACTAAAATTTGTTATTTCTATCCTTAACTCATTAAACAATGCCCCCCTCCCAGTCATTTGACTGAGATGGGGCTGTTACACTTTCATTCTCTACCAAGGAGAATATTTGCTGTTTCGTATTAATTTTTGACATGAAAACATTAAATGACCCGAAAACGATCATCCATAGAAGCTTTAGAAAAACACAGCGGACAAGTTTCAAGCTAAAATAAATAAACATCCTGTTCCCTGAAAGCCTAAAAACCAGCAGCCAGTCTAGCAGGAGATTCTGCATTTCTTTCTATTTCTCTGTTAGACGTTATGAAACCAGCATGATGTTAATCACCTAACCTAAGCCTAACCTGGGCGCTCTGTAACCTGTTGATTAGGTGACCGGTTTGTTAGCTGCTCTCTGAT
>NW_015151051.1:460281-460890 GCF_000732505.1 Cyprinodon variegatus
GATGAAAATAAAATAATTATCTTCATTCTAATTTGAGTAATTAAACATAATAATTATAGTTTCACATTCCAGCAGAAGCTTTTTAAGTTCCTATTTTTTTGTTCTGTCATGAGTCACAAGATCAAAGGACCGAATCCGACCCAGTTGGACTTTTATCTTTCCTGAGACCCAAACCAAAATCCTTCGTCCTCAGAGTTCCCCTGTTTGGCAGACACCTGTGCAGAAAAACAGACTCCTGATCCTATTAAGATCCGCTCCGTTATGTAACAAAAGGGAGGCTCATGAATGCCAATTAGAACATCAGCAGCAAAAAAGAGATAAAAGCAAAGTTTAACGGACCAGCATGGGACCAAAGAGTGGCATCTATTAAAGAAGACCTGAAAAAATATTCACATCTCAATATGGATAACGGTAAATGTTAATATTTGTTTACTTTGCAGCAATTTACTTACTGTAGTGGCTCTTATATTCCAAAAAAGTTAAGTTACTTGGAAACAAAGTCCATTGCATTGTTTTTAATCTTTTATAGAATGACTCTGATCTGGATTAATGAGAATCTTCACCAGCATAGGCTCTTAAATATGGAGTGAACTACGCTCCATAATTGTT
>NW_015151051.1:463219-464318 GCF_000732505.1 Cyprinodon variegatus
TATTGCAGTGCAAAATGATGTTTTTCAAATATTCTTGCAAATTGAAAATCGGAATAGTGGCTCAGTCTTTTTCACTCTGATCCCCTTAAATAAAGTTTTGAGCTAATCGCCTTCAGATGAGCAGGAATTGATTTGACTTTAAGGGCAGTTTTAGTTTATTAAGCTAATTAACTTTACTCTGCATCTCTGAACAAACAAATCAGACCTTGTTTTGAGAGAAAGCCTTTTATCATTAAACATTAAGCTTCTCCATAGAAACAGGATCTTAAAGGACAGAGAAGATGTCATGACCTTCTGCTGAGACTGAGAACCTTTCAAAGCTGCTCTTCCTCCACTCAATGTTTCCCTCCATGCAGATCTTTACGCAGCTTCAGAAATAACAGCAGGAGACTCACCAGCAGCTCCGCTGATCGGAGGCTTGAACCAAAGGAAAGGCTGGATCAGGTGGGGAGGAAAAACTTGTTCAGTCCGCGGATGAAAGGCAGGTTTGACCTTCTGAGATGGAGATCCGCGCAGCTGGATTGGTTGAAGGCTGAGGGCGCATCGGTGGATGAGGGGTGGATGGAGGCAGGATGCAGACCGAGCTGCAGCTCAGGGGGAGATCAATGAAGACTGGAAACACCGGATCACTGGAGATATACACAGGCAGGGAGGGAGGGGGGCAGGAGTCCCTGTCACAGGGCCGGGCGGCTGCTGCATGCCGCCGCATGACGGACCAGAGGGAGGACAGTGACATCTAGTGGCAGACCGAAGGAAACACAAGGCTGATAAAGACCAAAGACTTCCGCATCATTTAATATCAATACAGGTTATTAGAGCTGCTTCTATTTAATGATTTAGGAATGGAGTCATTTCAATCAATATGAAAAGAAGAAAAGAGGAATTAATACCATGAAAAAAATGTACATAGCGTTTTCACTGAATTCAATAGCAAAACATGTTGAATAAAAATAAACAAAAAAAAACAAAAAAAAAATAAAAAAAACCCAGCTGATTCTAAATGCTGCTGCCATGAGCTCTGAACTCTGCCTGCTTCCTGTTAAATCCAGAATAGAATTTAAAATCCTCCTTCTCACATATAAAGCCTTAAATGGCCAAG
>NW_015151051.1:465477-468234 GCF_000732505.1 Cyprinodon variegatus
ATTTGGTTTCAGCGATAACTTTATTACATGGATAAAGAATGTACAGTAGTAGCAATTCAAAATGTCCCCACTTTCTTGCTGGTTGCCTACAATTCCTTTTTAAACATCAATCTTTATGCTAAAATATTCTTTCAGTCATGATTTGTGAACATTAGGATCTAAAGAGAAGCGCCATCTGCTGGTCAGACCCTGTAATTCAGTGAAAGGCTGGAGTCAGAGTAAATAAAAATGCAACAGGGGGTCACATTGGCTGGAAGTTATAGGGGATTCTGCTGAGAGTTGTAGGGAAGGGAGGCTGCCATTCTGCTGGTGTTTGACTGGGAAGGTCCATTTTAAATGGCTGCTGCTGTATATGATGCGCCTGTTGCTTTTGTTTTGACAAATGGTCTCATATCTGACCTGTTCGAACTATATTTGTGATAGCGATAGAACCGTTAAAACAAAACATAAGAAATCATACTGATATTTGTGTTAATGTGGATAAACTGCGTCAAAAACTTCTGCTATATGCAGACGATTTTAACACAACCTGAAAAAGTTTTATTAGATTGTATACAAGATTTTACATTACTGTCTGAGTGCCATGTTAATTGGGATAAATGCCTTGATCACAAAAGCAATACCTATATCGGGACACTGCTCTTCATCTTTATTCAAAAAACTGGAAATTTCACTGATCTAAAAGTATCAAATACCTGGGATACACATTAGATCGGATTATACTGACATGGATGCAAAGAATACAGGGCCCTTACTTGATTAAAAATCAAGACATATTTTGATAGATGGTCTAAAATGAATCTCTCATTGTGGAGGAAAATCAACTATGATGATAGCACCTTTTGTATTTTACATCTTGAGCATTACTCCTCCGTATATCAAAGATTCTTATTTTTGAAGGACGTGATCATGTGATTTTAGACTTTTTTTGGCGCAGATCACATCACTGTTTGAGCCCGAGAAATTACAAACGATTAAAAGAGGAGGTTTTGAACAACAAATTTCAAATGGTATTATTGGGTTTTGGTTTTGAACTATCTAACAGCTAGAATGTGAGTCTAATGGAGGTTGTTTCTTTTTTCGTAAAGTTCAAAACAAAAATGGAACAGAGCTAAATTAATTAAAAGGGCTAAATTAATATAGATTAAACTACATAGAGCAGGTCATTCAGATTTTTTAAAGTCACCATTAGCTCATGTATGAAATAATAAAAGACTCTAGCTGGGGGAATTATTTGATCCTGCAGTGGCGTAAAAGGGGGAATCTCTATTGTTCAAAATCTATTTGATTTGGAGTTTGGACCAGATGGTTGCCAAATACAATCAGTCATGTAGTCAATTCTGGAGATATGTCCAATTGTGCAGCTCACTATCTAAAAGGTGGGGGAGCCCTCTCAGTTGCCCTTCAGGTTGCCCGGTTGAAGCATTGCTTTGTAAATCACATATTTATACTAAAGGGGCTANGTAAATAAAAATGCAACAGGGGGTCACATTGGCTGGAAGTTATAGGGGATTCTGCTGAGAGTTGTAGGGAAGGGAGGCTGCCATTCTGCTGGTGTCAGACTGGAAAGGTCCGTTTTAAATGGCTGCTGCTGTATATGATGAGCCTGTTGCTTGTGTTTTGACAAATGGTCTCATATCTGACTCATACCTGACCTCTGGTTTGCCCTTCAGGTTGCCCGGTTGAAGCATTGCTTTGTAAATCACATATTTATACTAAAGGGGCTACCTCTAAACTTTATAAATCGCTACTTGATCATATATATATATAAGTATAAAACATCATGGCAGCAGAATTTAATCTTACTCAGGGTTAGATACGGTAGGCCTAGCAGAAGGAGCCATGAACAGTTAAAAGTATATATTTTTTTAAATCTGCAGAATAACACGCTACCACATCAGCACTCATCATCATGCATATGTTGTTTGCAAATGATAAGACATCACTGGCTCTAGCCATAACAAGATGATACACAGTGTTCTTAGATCAAAGATAATCTGATGCATGCTAGCAGAGCTTTCTCTGTTAAAAAGGATCATCTCTGTCTCTGTGCTCTCAGTTCATTTCCTAAAATTTTTTACTTACATAATGAAGATGATTCATTTTTAATCCAGCCTGGGAAACATTAGTCCTAACACTAACAGGTTGATAATATTATACTTTATAAGCACATACATGAATAACACAGAATATTCCTAACATTTCTGGAATGCTGTGATTTCAATTTAAAGTCTTATTGAATCAAATGTTTTATGCTCACACCAGATCTTCAAAGGTGTAAATTTATTTACTTTTGTAATTCGGAAGAAAGCGTGTGTAAACCTTTTTGGCGTGTTTTCCTTCATCGATATGCAGATGACATTCTGATAACTGAGCTGCATGATTTCAAGAGCAGATATGTATGTGTTCATATCAACCACTTGCAATGCATTTTTTCATCTGAAGCTTACCTGGCTGAACTTTTCGTGTCATTTTAAGCAAATCTGAAAGTCAGATAAAAAAAAAACTCTTCCTTCATTGCAGCAACAAGGACAGCATTGGTACATCAGACGATGGAAAGATAATCTGTTCACATGCAAACACATTTGAACCTCACCTTTTAATGTTATTTCATGGGCTCAAACAAAGCACTGCAATATTTCATTCTGGGCTTTCTTTATTTTCAATTCAGTTTATTTCTATAGCTCCAATTCACATCATGTCATCTCAGCTCACTTTACACCAGATCATCCAGTCAGATTGATTCAAAGTTTTCTA
>NW_015151051.1:471777-482507 GCF_000732505.1 Cyprinodon variegatus
CCAAGTGTCCATCTGACTTAAAGACAATCAACCTTCAAAACACAGATCAGAAACAGTCTGGGGGGATATTTGCTTCGTCTGAAGAAGGGGAAACACCTGGAATCCAAACTGAAGCTGATGTAGATTTTGTGGATGGATTTCAGATCAACTCAACAGTGTTTCTGTTCTCCAACGTGGCATCAGGAGCTAAAACCAACAAAGTCCGTCTGATTTGGCTTCAGGCTGAAACCAGTAAAGCTCAGACTCTAAAGTCTCTTGGTGGAGCGACTCTCAGTAGCTCTGATGGAGGTGAAGGCAGCAGACTGCTGGCCTCCTCGCTCATCCCAGGAGGACAGCAGGTCCTTTGGAGCGGAGTGTTCAGTTTGGATGGAGGAGAAAACAACACTGAGCTGCTGCTGTTTGACATCAGTCCTGATCAGAGCAGGACAACAGACACCGATCCAGACTTCTATTACTCATCAAACAAGCCTAACAAGCCGGTAGGCCGCTGGATTTAACTAAAACCCCTGATAATGTTTAGTAGTCTGTAGACCAGCCGCCGCTGCTCTAGTCTCTTGAGGTACCATCTCTGGTCCATACAGAGATTGATGTTTATTTCTAGGAACAATCTTGTTTGGTAAAGTTTAATTTTTTTTGTAGCCTGATAGTTAAACTCCTTCTAACCAGTAAGTGACGCGTCTTTCTCACCTTCCCTCCTTCTGTACTCTTTACCAGCTAGATGTTAGATCTGCTAATATAACAATAAATTCACTTATCAATTGAGAAGAAAAGCAGTAAACTCTGCCCGGCTTCTGAGCCCCTTTGCTTCCTTAAGTTGGACCAACGATCCAAGGCGTGACCAATGTTCGCCCTCATTTCACTTGTCTTTGGAGAGACCCTTCCTAATCATGGAGCTGCTAGGATCTGGCGATGCCTGAGGTCTGTCTCAGGTGACTACCATTCCCACTGCTGCAGAATCCTTTTGGGTTGACTTTAGTATCATTACAAGAAGTAGATATTTAGATATTTAGGATCAATTAAATATGTAAAATCAATCTGAGTGGATGATCTGATGAACTGTAAAGTGAACTGAGATGACATGATGTGAATTGGTGCCATAGAAATAAACTGAATTGAAATTAATTATTTTAAATTATTTTTGTTGTGCAAAATAATAATAATAATAATCCTGCAGATAATGAATAAATGATTAATTAGAACAGGAGTTATAGTTAATTATTTAACATATTCAAAATCGATGAAATCAATTTACTGTTCCTAGTTGAATAATGGTAGCTTTAATTTACTTACTTACCAGAGATTGTGGTTTCACCTCTGGAGGGTTCCTGGACCGGCTGTTAAAATCCAGGTATCCAAACCAATCTAGTGACTCAGGCTAAGTTATCAGCAGAGCTATTAATTATCAAATATAGATATGTGCGCGTGTATCTATATAGGTGTAGAACACTGCTAAACAACTCTTGCACACAAAATGGATAATGCAGTTTTGGAAAAACCTGGCAGAAGTGATCAAATTTGGCAGCAGCTGCACAATTAAACCTGAGTTTTTTTTTTTTATATATACCAACAGTTTTAAGTTTGACCAATCTCCAATTGTTAAAACACTGGTTGTCCACAGCACAGAAAGCAACAGTGAAACAGCATAAATGAAAGAAACAAAAAAAAACAAGTCACTCCTTCTCTACACCATTAAGCTGCAATTTTAGAAGCCACCGCCAGGGGGAGACAAGGTGCCCTCGCCTGGGAATTTTCAATTTGTGGTTGCAACAGATGGCGCCAAAGAGAGCACAAAAAAAATTTGGGTCTCAAAACACTGGGATCAGCTGAGTAGTTGTAATTACACAAGCTACCACTAGGGGGAGATTACAATCTCTGTCAATGTGAACTACACTGACCCAGTTGCTGTGACTTTAAGAACCTTTGTGATGCACCAATCCACAATTTGATCTCACGGCTTCAGAGTAGCAGCAACCCACAAACAACGCAGCTGAAGTCCCAAATCACCAATTCTCTATTGGATTATAGGTCTGAGATTTAATTAACTGGCCGTTAAATCTTCTCAAACCCGCTAGACTCAACAGTTGCAACACCGCAAACACACCCGGTCTATTTTCAGCAGGAGTAGCTTTTTTAGCTATTTAACTAAAGGCAGTCTGGATGATTTGTTATTCATGCAACGAATGTTTCAGTCTCAGGCCCACCCAGGGACGCCAATATTTTGTGCAAAATAATATCCTGCAGATAATGAATAAATGATTACCTAGAACTGGAGTTATAGTTAATTATTTAACCTATTCAAAATCGGAGGTGAAATCAATTTAGTGTTCTTAGTTGAATAATGGTAGCTTTAATTTACTTACTTACCAGGGATTGTGGTTTCACCTCTGGATGGTTCCTGGACTGGCTGTTAAAATCCAGGTATCCACAACAATCTAGTGACCCAGGCTAAGTTATCAGCAGAGCTATTTATCAATAAAAAATCTTTTATCTCTGTTTATTCGCACTATTACCAAAAAGGGGGGTGGATCTGACCTGAGTGATAAATCATTCACTATATGAAACACAGAACTACTACAAGTTAAACAATGATGCCTTTATTCTAATAATTCAGGATTATAGAAAATCTAACATCTATGCAAACACTACACGCTATTAGAAAAATGAACACTTGGTATATTAAATGACTAGTTTAAAGAAATCAAAATAAAAGAATAATAAAACCCTAAAGTGTCCGTTCAACTGGCTTCTGAGATTGTCCAAAATATGCCAGATGTTAATACATTCACAAATGTCCGTTGGAATAGCAGCAGGTATGATGATAACAGTGCAATTTGTCACGATGTTACAAAGTTCAGACCCAAATGCAGAAGACCGAACAGAGAGACCAGGGAAAAGGTTTAACGGGTTTTATTGAAGAAGTTTAGAGGAGGGAGAAGTGTTGCTCTGAACACTGCTCAACCGGAACTGTAAAGTGAGGGGAAGACTCAGCGGTTAGTTCAGGCTAAGTGGGGAATTTGACTCATGAACTTGGGGAAGTGGACTTGGTTGCTGAAAACAACCGGTGGGGAGCTCATTAAGGTGAGCGCTTTGTTTAAGGAGCAGAGATTACATCTTACAAAACTTTGGTTCCAGAGAAGTTGTTGAATCCTTGAATCCTGGTGAAAAGTTGGTGAACGGAGAAACTGACTGCCACTCAGATTTCCTGCGGTACTTGAATGGGTCGAAGTGAAGAAATCCCTTTCTCAGTGTGAAGCTCATACGATCTCTTGGGAAAGTGGATCCAAACCTCCTGTTTGAATCCCAGCTCAGTTTGAAGCTCAGTGAAGGTCCGAGAAATCCGGTTTGCCAGGATGACTTCCTGCCGAGAGCCAAAGACAAAAACAAAGTTAAACTCAGGTTGACAAAAAGCTCAGCTTGACTCAGCAAAAATCTCAGCTTGGCTAGCGTACCCTAAACTGGCAAACACTCTGGCGTCGAAGTAATTGCAGAGAAGAAGATAGAAATATCACTTTCAGCTTTCACAGCACACTTATTTCAACCAATGAACCAGAACTCTTATAACCAACACAGATTAAAATCAGCATTAATTTAAATCCCTGAATCTACCTGTCTCTCTCGCCGAGAGTAGCACCTCATTAATGCATCAAAAGAAAAGGAAAATTATTAACTGAGTTACCTTCGGTCCGTGAAGGAGTGGGGGGTGGGTGGTTGGGGGGGTCCGAGGGAGCACGTGGTCTGGCTCCGGTGGTTTTAGATGGTTCATCCAACTGATTTGGGCTCCCTTGTGGCAATATATCCCAACATTTTTATTTAAAAATATTTATTTGATGTCTACCATTCTACTGATGGTGGTCAGAGGGCCTGGTGGCGCCAGCGTACGGCAGCCCCGCTTCTGCCAGTGGGCCCCAGGGCAGCTGTGGCTACAGTGTAGCCTGCCACCATCAGTGTGTGCGTGAATGACTGAATGTAGTGTAAAGCGCTTTGGTCCTGACTTGAAAAAGCACAATATAAGTACAGGTCATTTACCATTTATATTTATACATTTAATCCTTATTTTTGAATGATTACTTGTGTTGAAAAGTTTCTGCAAAATATGTTGATAATTACTTAACCACAATGCTAAATGAATAAAGCCAAATAAAACAGATTTTACATAGATTTTTATCAATATAAATTATTTTTGTTTTTCCATAAATAATGGTAATAATTATAAATTCCAATCAAATGTCTCTATTCCTCAGTCCCAACCTAAATCCTTACAACCGAAGGTTGTTCTGTTCAAGAAGAAATACCTGAGCTCTGTGTTGGCGGTGAGGGAGGACAGCTGGACGGTTTTCTTCATTGGAACAACCAGTGGGGAGCTCATTAAGGTGAGCGGTTTGTTTAAGGAGCAGAGATTACATCTTATCTTACAAAACTTTGGTTCATTACAGATTGTTTTTAAACGTTAATGTTGAGGCACGATGAGGAATCAAAATGCTGCCAGTTATAAACATACTTTATAGTAACATCACCCAACTTTAAACAAAAACTTCCAATAAATGAGTCCAGATAAGTGAACTGAATACTATTATATGTATGATTTCTCTTGTGTTTAGGTGGCTGAGCAACAGCACTGCCTTAAACTGTTAAAATTGTATCTTATTATCCTAGTTTGGGGTTAACTTGTACAATCATTGGGCTACAATCCTTAAGTGTTTGAGTAAATCTTTAAACTTTGTAGCTCGATGCAATCACTGTGTAGAAATTATATCACAGGTTAAATGATCCATTAATCAGAAAAGATTTACCTAAATGCTCAATCAGCCTAAAATAATAATTCATCAACCACTTCTCATAAAGCTACAGTGTGCAATAAATAAAATCTAAGCCTGACGTGGAGCTGTATGAATGAAAAATGCAACATTGCATGTAGTAACCACCTTCACTGTTGTTGCAAGCTTGCTGTAGATGAGAACAATGTTCCAGGATGTCCAAAGGTCCTCCAAAGGGGTCTGAGAGGTTTTCCAAAAATCCTCCTGGACCCAGTGGATCGTAAACATGTGTACCTGCCTTTTAAAGACCAGGTAACCATTTCTTTTTTTTTTTTTTATCGCTGAAGAATTGTCTAAAAATGTGATATAAATATAGTTTGATTTTATTTGAATTTTACTTGTACAGGTTTTAAAATCCAAGTTTTGTTTTCCAGATTCAGCGGGTACCAGTGTCAGATTGCAGTGCCTACACAGATGTGAAGGACTGGTTTAGAGCAAAGGATCCACACTGTGTGTGGTGCGTTACTAAAAAAAGGTCAGAGAAACATAATCTGCATCTAATCCATTTAGATAGGTCTGACATTTTCATTAAAATGTTTATTTTTTTACACTTTTATTCAGCTTCATGTTTAAAGATGACTGCAAAGACTCAGAGTGGTTCTCATTCCTTGATGAATCCCCACAGAAACTGGTTTCCCACAGACTTGTAAAGGATCCCTCGGGGGAGGTGGGTCAATCACATGCTACTGACGTTCAGATGCAAGTTTCAACTATTAATCCCCTTTAATTGATCCTTTTCCAGCTCAGAGTAATTGTTAAAGTACACCTGACTGTGACGCAGAAGTTCAAGCCTGCATTCAACTGCGAGTTTTCCTCAAACTCAGACCAGATTTGTAAGCTAGATGGATCAAAACCACAGTACCCACACTGCACCTGCAATCTCGCTGTCACTGTTACGGATAAAGGTCAGTGATCTTTGACGAATTATCCAGTGAAATGTAGCAACTGTTTGGAGAATATGCTGTTAATAAAACAACATAAAGAACTGGCAGGAAATTGGAACAGCAGCTGATAACTAAATATATTTATTGTTTTTATCATATTTCTATCATAAAAACTGTATTTTTTCTTTGTAGAAATGACTGCATTGTCCAACGAGTCCATAACAGTTAGACCTGAAAGGTCCTTATTAGGATGGATTTACTGGTTTATTGAGAAGTAAATATCCAAAAAAACTAATGAAAGGAAAAAAAAAACAATAAAAAAGCTCAACATATAATTTTAGTTAAATTTCTATTTACTTTTAATATCACTGTTTCCACTGTTTGTGAAAGCCTGAAATCTTCTCAGTGACTCTTCAATATCCCAAAATCTGCACTAAAATATCTTTAGAAGCCGCTGATCTGTTATGTTTGACACAATGTGACTTTTATCTATCTATAAAATGATTAATGAATTAGTTCTAATAACAAATTAACGAAGAGAATGTTTGAGTTATAGAAACTGATGTCACGGTAAAAATCACATTTGGGGGTCTTTGGACAAACGAGGAACTAAAGCTGATCGACTGTTCTACTTCTTCAGTATCGTAAGTTTATTTATATTTTTGAGAGAGAGAGAGATTCTTAAGGTTTATTCATATCATATCATTTTACTGTTTAACCAAAGTGTCCGTAGTTAGTTTTGACTCTGACTACTTTCTATTATTGTAAGTAAAGGGGAACGAACGCTGCCCAGATCAGAACAGGGCTGATTACCGTACAATAAGCGCTTTATGATGTCTTGTTCTCTCTTTGCAACGATGAAATAAACTGCTGACTGAATAAAATCCATTGATCTCCATTTATTTAACTGGAGTGAATAGTCGAATACTTTTTACAGCAACAGCGATTATATATACTATGCAGAATTTCCTTTATGACTAAATAGAGTGCTACACATCTGAATAGTAGCTACTGTTAGAACAATGGCATCAAGAAATCTAGGACTCCATGATGCCTGCCAGGTTTTCTCTCATGATACTGGTTGCCTCTCACTATCTAAAAACATAAATATTTTATTGGACACTCTAAATTAAGTTAATTGGTTTGGCTTTGTAGAGGTTTGACCTTTTTTTTTTTTTTCCTGTAATGGATTGATGACCTGTTTAAGATGCAGCAAACCTTTAACGTAATGATAACTTTAACTAATAACAAATAATCTTTGACAAACATTTATTTTACTAAATTATTTTTTAATGTTACTGTATTTTAAATAAATAACTGTAAAATGATAATAACTTTAGACTGAGTAAAAAACATTGTGTTTTGTTATGTCTGCAGATGTCAGCAGTGTATCAGAGCTGGCTGTAGATGGAGACAAAATCATTGTATTTGGGCCAAAGAAGGAGAGCAGGATGTGACAGTAAGAGTTCATTTATTTACCAATAGCAGCTTTTAAAAATCTGCTGGTTATTGCATTATTAAAATCTAAACCTAATTAAACCTAAAATATTTCATTTAGCAACATTAGCTGGTGGAAACAATTAGTGTAGGAAATAAAAGGTAATACAAATAAGAGAGAAAGAAAACTATTCAAGCTAGAAAAATACCATACCTGAATGTTCAGTAGATTTAAACAGGTCTTAGATGCAATGACCAATGAAACTAAATGTGGTTCAATATTTCCTCTATAAGGAGAATGCCTCCAAAAAGATCTCTTCTTCAAAAGTGGTGTATTTTCATTCACACAATTCTTCTCACCTTTAGATACATTCAGAACACCACAGAGAGAGAGGAAATGATAAACGTGGATTTATTTTTGTGTTTTCTGACAGAGGCCAAAGATAACCTCCATCTTTCCCAGTACGGTATCTTACTTTGGCAGAAACAATGCTCTGCTGACTGGAACTGACCTTGAAGATGTAATTGGAGTAAAGGTTCAGGCAGAACTGGACTGTTCTTCAAAGGAGTAAGTTACTCTCTAACGCTGCACTTATCGCCTTGAAATTTTCATTTCACCGCTAAGCTGCTGCTCATTCACTGTCTGAAAGCTGTACAATACAAAATTTCATTTTTTATAAACCCTGTCTATACAAAATGATAATAAAAAGTTGTCTAAGTCTTAGCATATACTCAGTTCTGTTCCACATGGGATCTTCATTTGGTCAGACATCAAAATACTAACCAAACATGCTGTTACAATGCAGGAAACCCACGCACACCGACCAGTACCTCTGTTTCGACTCACACCATCCACTGATACACAAACTAGGCATCATCAGAACCCTCCAGACATGAGAAGAAACCATTCCCACCACCAACAAAGGGAAGATGATAGAACAGGGACACATAAGGACAGCCCCGAAGAACTGTGGTTATCCCAGATGGGCTTTTCTAAAAATCAACAAGAAGAGGTCTGCTGAGATGGAAGAAAATGGGAAAAGGACCATCGTCATTCTCTATGTTGCTGTAGTCTCTGAAAAACTCAGGAGGATTTTCAACTAGCATCGAATCCCTGTGGACTTCAAACCCAGCAACACTCTGAAACAGAAACCAGTTCAAGCCAAAGATAAGAAACCCAGAAACAAGACAGACTACATGGTTTATGCCGTTCAGTGTAGTGAAGAGTGCACAGACCTGTACATTGGAGAGACCAAGCAACACAGACTCACGGCTCAACACAGGAGGGTCAATTCCTCAGGACAGGACTCAGCTAATCACCTCCACCTGAAGGCTAAAGGACACTCGTTGGAGGACAACAACGTCCATGTTCTGGCCAAGGAAGACAGATGGTTTTCAAAAGGGGGTTTTGTCCCTCGTGTTTCTTTGTTAGACCTGCAGTTTATTAATCTCAGTGCTCCCCTCCAATAGTTAGAAATGAAGAAACCTCTTTGATGACAGGAGAAAGGTCTTCTATAAAACTCCATGTCCAGTTGCCTATACTGAACTTTTTTCAAGCTTAACCATGATCTAGAAGACTGACAGATATGTTACTACACACTTTGGGATGGACTCCCCCTATGGTGGGTCAGGATTATGAGAGATTTTCCAGGAAACTTGCAGACTGCAGAAACCACCTGCATTTCAACTTAAGATGCAGACACAACAAAATCATCCCCAAGAGTTTACGCTTGTGCTCTACAGTGAAAGATCACAGAGCTTGGAAGATCTTCCTGAAAGCACAGCACCAGCTGCTGAACAATTGCATCAGACAGATACATTTCACCATTGACATACTGAAAGTGAACTTGATCACACAGTCGAACGACTGTTCACAGCACATCCCAAGCAGATCATGGATGAGTTCTCCAGGTTTGCAAAGAAGAATAGTCCTACCCATTTGAAATACCTTCCTGGATGGGAAGAAAAACATCTTCAAACATGGAAACAAAGTCCACTGAATTGTTCTTTTTACTTTTTGGAATGACTATGACCAGGATGACTGAGAATCTTCACCAGCACCATAACAAAGGCAAAGAATATTGAAAACATAACCAGTCCAGACAGACCACCTCAGGGGAACTCACATCCACTAACAGGAACTCCAACCCAACTCAGCAAGACTTCACAGATTAAAGGGTGAAGATTTTTTCTGACAGGACCATCACCTAGCCTGAAAAGGGGGTCTTAGCCATAGGCCTGAACTTTGCAATTTTCCCTGAACATATCCCAACAGTGGACCTCATCACAGCCATGGAGACAGCCATCAGAAACCTTAAAACTGACCTCCACAGCAGCTGAACAACATAGGCTGAAGGTCACTGCAGCTCTCTCCAGTGCAAAGGCTCCCCCTTCCAACCTGGCCATTCTGGAAAGGGAAGCTCTAAAGCCCTCCAAAAAGACAAGGACACCATCATACTACCTGCTGACAAAAGACGATGCAGAATTGTACTTAAGACAGCTGACTACCACACCAAAGTTAAAGCTCTCCTCAGTGACACAGCAACCTATAAATCACTGAAGAAAGACCCCATCAGCATCTACAAGATGATAGTCATCAGCTACATTCAGCAGTTAGAAAAGGACAAAGCCATCGACAGGTGACAATACTACCTGCTGTACCCAGCAGAAACTCTTACCTCGAACAATGTTCTCCTAAACATAGACAAGGAAGGAGCTCCTCTCAGGTCCATCATCAGTGGCTTTAACTCTGGCACAACATTGCCAAACATCTTACTTCCATCCTCGCTCCTTCGGTTGGCAACACACCAAATCTTTATCTACAGGATAAAGAACCTGAGGCTGGACTCGGATGAGACCATGGTCTCCTATGATGTCACATCTCTTTTTACTTGCATCCGTACCAAAGAAGCCGTCTCCACAGTAAGAATGTTTACTTCAAGACCACACTGTGCCAGATAGAACCAATCTAACCACTGATCACATCTGTTCTCTTGGACTTGTGCATCATCACAACATACTTCTAATTCAACCAAGATTTCTACCAGAAGAAGCATGGACGGGTGATGTGATCTCCTGTGTCTCCCATAGTGGTGAACTTATACATGGAAGAAGTGGAAAGCAGAGCTCTACACTCATACATGGGAACAAAACCCAGGCAGTGGTTCAGATAAATGGATGACACATGGGTCAAAATAAGGACCAAGGATATCAACACGTTCACAGTCCACATCAATAGGAATAAGACTGACAACATGGTTTATGCCACTCTGTGTAATGAAGAGTGCATAGACCTTTTCACTGGAGAGACCAAGCAACCGCTACACAGGCGCATGACTCAAAACAGGAGGGCTTACTCCTCAGGACAGGACTCAGCTGTTCACCTACACCTGAAGGCTAGGGGAAACTTGTTTGAGGACAACAATATCCATATTCTAGCCAAGGAAGACAGATGGTTTCATGAGGGGTTAAGGAAGCCATTTTTGTTAGCCTGGAAAAACCACCTCTCAACAGAGGATCTAACCTCCTTGGCCAATCTAGTGGGAGGGATCAAAGCCACCTTTTGTCCCCGTATTTCTTTGTTAGACCTCTAGTA
>NW_015151051.1:485517-491410 GCF_000732505.1 Cyprinodon variegatus
TGACACGTTTCAATAACACAGTAATTTATTCATTTCTAGCATTGCAATAATTAATGCTTTAGTGTTTTATTGGATTATGTTCAGATCGATTCACTTCAAGTTGTATTATAGCCGGTTACTCTAATCTTAAAAACTTTATGTTATCATAATTATATTTTAATTTGAATTTTCTTCAATCCTTTACAGATTCTCACCTTTGAAACGCCTGCTGTGGAAAACAACAGGATGAGGGCCTTAATTTCTTTAATAGTAGCAAATGAATCAGTGTATTGTGGATACCCTTCTGACCTATTTTACCATCCGGATCCCAAGTTTCCCACTTTTGTAGCGAACAAGACAGAAAAAAAAGTCCGAATCATGATTCAGGTTTTTATTCTTTTTTTCTACTAATGTTCACATAAGAAGAAATCTTCTGTTCTAATTTGTCTTTATTTTCTTTCAGTGTTTAGACGGGCAGCTGAACCTGACAACAGAAGAGTTGACAGTGTGGGGTGTTAAAGATGGGAAGCAATATCCCTGCATCATCAAGGGCAAAAAAATAACAGATACTATGGATAGATATTTCATCTGTGAAATTGAAAACACAACTAATGTCCATTTTAATCAGCTGACGGTAATATTGTTAAACTGCAGTAAATATAATTATAAACCTTATTATACGGATGATTAAAACCAAAATCGTGTAAAATAGTGCAGCTTGGATCAAATGTAGCTGAAAAATAGTCCATGTATTTGTTAGAAAATGTTTAATCTTCACGTAGCTCCAGTTAAACTGATTCGTAGCTCTAAAAAAGCTGCAAAATCTGAAATAATAACAGACATGTTCAATCATTCATTCATTTATATCCATTTATCCAACCAAACACAGACTCCCTAATCGAAGTACGATGAATGAAAGAAGAACAAACTTATTCTATCTGCCTCTTCATTTGTTTTATATAAACTCTCTATAAGTTCTGTTAAAGTGTTTACATCCATCTTTTCTCAGTTATCCACATTTAATGTGATTACATTTGATAATTAAGTTATTTTGTGCAGTATTGAATATTTAAAATGAATTTTAACCTTTATACATCCCCAATATAATTAAATGTTGATTTAATGTCATCATTCTTCACTCTTTAATTCCTTGAATAAGTTCAATCTGCAAATTAGTACCTTTTATGGTGATATTTCACTTCATCATTTTAAAACCTGTTTTTTTTTTTTCTTTTCTATTATCTGTTCCTATTAAAGGCGTCGAGTAACCATCTCCAAATACTTGGAGTTATTTCCTTACTGAAGTAGAAATTTTGTCTATCTATACTTTACTGGAGGAATTAATTTTTAGACAACTTTTTCTTCAGCAGGATTTTTTTCTACTGGAGTAATAATCATTAATACTTTTAACTGACTGTTTTATGAACTTCCTTTATTTTTCATTGGTAACATTTTCTTGTTTGCTTTTTATAAAACCTGCAGGATTTAATAATCTACTAATTCAAGAAATGTTAATAACTGAAGCGTCATTAGAAGGATCCCTGTGTCTTTTTTTATTGTATTATCATATTTTCAGTGTCTAATTAATTAATTGACAGTGACTGACATTAACGTTGATATTTCTTCCACCAGATCAAATATAGAGGAATGACAGTGCAGGTGTGGAATCCACCTCTTTGTGAGCAATACCTCCTGATCCTGCGCCTCCTGCTGGTTCCCTCTCTCACTGTTGGTAAATCTGCAAATATTGACTCTAAAACATTTTATGCTATTATTGTTATTATGCATAAAGATCAGTTCATCCAGTTTGTAACTGTTTATCTTTTAGTGTTGGTGATTCTGCTTCACTGCTCCTTTATGAAGAACGAACCCTGATTATTGACAGCAGTTTTTCCAGCTGAGAGTCGCTGTGACATCATGACTAGTTGAATCCTCCGTTCATCCATAAGAAATATTATACAGCTGCTTGCAAAAATTTAACGCAATGCTTCACTTTTTGAATTTGCAATTGTTTTCAAATGTTTTCTTTTTACTTTTCTTTATTTTTATTCGTTCATATTTTCCATTTTGGTGATAAAAAGCTTCCAGCTTCTAGATTTGCCCATTAAGATAAAATAATCTAATAATAGAGTTTAGTTGATGAATCAAGCTAAACAATCTGACAGAATAAAACATTTATTCCTCTAGACGCTCCTGAGTTTAAGTTTAAGGCAAAGAATAAAGAGGCGATCATCCTGCTTCGTTTTCTTCAACCAAAAATAATTATAAATCCTAACAAATGTTAATACTGGCCATAAATAATTATACAGTATTTAATTCCTGCTCACTCTTATATAAAAGCTAAACCTAATTATTTTAAGTGGACTGACAAATATTGCATTTCTTTAAAAAGTTCTCGAGTTTAAATGAATGTTTTAGAACCACTGAAAAAATGAGTCTTTGTTCTAAACTAGCTTTAGTTTTTATGCTTGACTGTGGAGATTTGGAAAATTATCCATAAACTTTTAGCTCTCAGTGTTGTAATATATAGGTAGGTAGACTGCATTTATCAACATTATGCAGAATTACAAATATTACATGGATTATTATTAATGGTTTCTAATCTTGGCTTGTTAATAAGCCCAGCATAGAACAATTAAAGATAAATTAGTTATTGTAACAATTAGTGTGTTTAGACTGTGTTAAACAAAACCTCCCAGTGGTGACTTTTTTTTTTTTCCTAAACTAGTTAAACTAAAACAAATAGCTAAAATAGTCAAACATTTTGGATATTCTTTTTTTTCATTTAATAATGTAAATATTTTGAAGGTTGGGGCTTTTAGCTGATATGATGGTGTTCCTGAAGGGATGTAAATCCAAGCAAATATTTCAAACCTGTGCACTGCAAAAATTGAAATCTAAGTCAATTTTTCTTTAAATAATTTTATTTTGTTTTGATTTGAGCAGATAATTGTCCAACGGAATAGAAATCTTTCAAATTTAAAATAGGAAAAAGAAATTAATTCAAGTGTTTAATTTCTAATTACCTCCTTTTAAGGTTAAAAACATGTTATAGATATTCCCATAATCTGCTTATATTAAAGACAAATAGACTTATTTTAAGAAATCTCTACTTTTTTTCAATGAAGAGAAATAAAAGCAGATGATTTAACAGGCAAAGAAAAACATCAAAAACAGTTTTGATTTTAGCAAAGTTAGGGGTTTTTACTCAATAAGTTTTATTTTTTCCTTAAATGTGTGTTTTCAGTATTTTTTTTTTTTTGTTTTGTTTAGGCTAATGCAGCATGGCAATGAAATAAAGGCATTTATTGAAAAAAAATTGCTGGTCAGTCATTTAAAAGAAGAAATATCTTCAGTAGTAGACAGTATGCTAAAAAATACTTTGTTATAATTCAGCTCAGAAAAATTTCTGCATATCAAAATCTACAATGAAACAGCTACCAAATACTGGCAGGAGGTGGCGCTATTACCATTGATGCAAACACCTTTATTTCCAGATGCAACAGAAAGATGTATGATAAAAATAGTTTTCATATATGCCATTTTTTTTCCCAATATATTTTATTTAATTTTTCTCTTTTAATGTACAATAAACTTACAAACAAACTTAACATTGCAGACATGAACCTCTGCATACTGGCATTCACTCACGCACTCATCATTCAAACCTGCATTTGTTCTAAAATATACAAAACTCTTTAGATTATGATACAGAAAAAGTAATAAGACAATATGGAAATAAAAGCTGTATTTAAGACATCCATTTAATAAGCTCCGCCTTCAGTCTCTATCATCCTCATATATGGCTCCCAGAGGTTCTCAAAGTCTTGCTGTTTACCCTTGGCGATAAATGTAATCTTTCCAGTCCGAGCGAATTTCCTTTTTCTTTTTTCCAGAGTCCCAGGGAGGGGGCGTCCATGCTCCTCCAGCATAATGCAATAGATCTTCTAGCTTAAAGAAGTCCATAATCTATCAATTTGGTTTTAGTCTGTGATTGTTTAAATTCCACTGGGTATATTCCTAGAACACTGATTTTAACCTCTAATGGGAACTTTAAACACTTCAGATAGACACCTAATAACCTCCCTCAAAAACTTCTGGATTTTAAGACATTCCCATAAACAATGGAGAAGAGTTCCTTTTTCAAATAAGCATTTAGTACACGTGTCTGGAATATCACTGAACATATGATGAAGCCTAACAGTTGTCATATAGGTTCTCATAAGCCATTTATATTGCAGAAGTTTAAATCGTGTGTTTATCGTTTGTTTTTGCGCTTTTAAACAGGCCTGGTTCCAGTCCTCCCAATCTATATCTTCAAGAGTCTCTCTTCTCCAAGCTTCTAACTTGTCAACTGCTGAATCCTTAGAGGAAAGCATCAACAGATTATAGAAAACCGAAAGAAAACCTTTCCCTTTTAAGTCCCCAACACAGATCTGTTCTAATTTTGTTAAGGGTGGAATATCAACTATTCGTTTCATTTTTGATGACATATAGTTTTTCAATTGTAAATATTTAAAAAAATGTTTTGGGGTATTAAATACTTCTTGCTTAGCTCATATATTTATTATTTATTTTTATTTATTTAAATAGTTAAACAACAAAACCTCACAGATTTTTACATTTATGGACTAAAACATTACAGCCTGAGAAAGTGAAAACAGGAATAAATTAATTACAAATGCAACAAATCAAAGGTTGCTTGTCTTTTCCGAATCGTTTGCGTTGGCCTATATTTTATTATTTTGGTAGAAAAATCATACCCTAAAATGATTAAAATAATGTGATGATGGGGCTAATATGTGAGGGAAAAACGAACAAAGCTGGGCACTTCATGTTGACTTGATTTTTTAACATATTTTTCTTTATAAGATATGATTTAATTCAAATACTACATTTCCCTTTGGTCAGGAGTTTTTCAGGCCATACACACTGAAATTCTCTAACCACTACTGGAAATGATCAACCTGGACCAGGTGCTAGTGTAGAACTACAGGCCTAGATCCAGAACCAAACACAGAGAAGCAGCTTTTAGATCTTTTTTCAATAAAGTTGCCAAACTCACCCAGAGCCATAGCTCTGTTGAACCATCCATCCCACCTGCTCTCAGCAGGAATGATTTTATGGGATTGTTTATAAATAAGATTGATCTTATTATAAGATCATTAGCACTCCTCTATCCGTGATTGGTTTGTCTCTGGTGGGTGGGGCAGCATCTGAGGTAGTCATTGAATCTGAATGACTTGGTCAATTATAGACCTATATCCAGTCTTCCTTTCTGATCTAAACACTTGGGAAAAAAGCTGCGGAACAAGTGTTTGATCACTTCCACCATGATGACTGAATTTCAATCAGGTTTTAGAGCTCCTCATTGCGATGAAAGGGCAATGGTAAAAGTCACTAATGATATTCTCTGTGCAGCACTAGGCTGATTTAAGACTTTTTTTTTTTTATCTTCCAGATTTTGTTAATGTTAAATTTTCTTCATGTTCCAGGGTTAGCTGTGGAGTACCAATTCTGAATCTTTATGCTCCCTAGCAAATTTAAGCCTTTTTTTCCGGTAAGCCCCACTGATTACTGGTTTTCTTACAGCTACACAGCTGTTCAGTCCCGATCCCTTGAGTTCCCTTCGCATTGTGCGTGTGGAAATGCTCTTACTTTCAGTATTAAACACAGCCCTGAGTTCTACTGTTGTTTTTCTTCGATTTGATCTCACCACACGTTTAAGGGATCGCCAATAACGATCATTCAGGATCTTTTTCCGGCCACATTTCTTCCTTGAAGTTGATGGGTCTCAACTATCCTTCCAGTTTTTAATAATGCGTTGGACAGTTCTTAACCCAATTTTTGTAGTTTGTGCAATCTTTTTAGATGTTTTCTCTGCTTGAAGCATGCCAATGATTTGACCCTTCTC
>NW_015151051.1:493229-496792 GCF_000732505.1 Cyprinodon variegatus
AGGCTGAAACCAGTAAAGCTCAGACTCTAAAGTCTCTTGGTGGAGCGACTCTCAGTAGCTCTGATGGAGGTGAAGGCAGCAGACTGCTGGCCTCCTCGCTCATCCCAGGAGGACAGCAGGTCCTTTGGAGCGGAGTGTTCAGTTTGGATGGAGGAGAGACCAACACTGAGCTGCTGCTGTTTGACATCAGTCCTGATCAGAGCAGGACAACAGGCACCGATCCAGACTTCTATTACTCATCAAACAGACAGAACAAGCCGGTAGGTCGCTGGATTTAACTAAATCCCCTGATGATGGAAAACAGATCAAGACTCTAATTATAGACCTAAAATCAAATGTTTATCTATGTTTAGTTTTTTTTTATTTCTCTTTGAGATTAATAAAGTATTTTTGAACTGAGTTGATAAAATGGAGCAGATTGTTAGACGCCGAATAAAATAAGGCAGGCTGTCTTCTATCAAAAATGTATTTTTTAGATTAATATCCAATAATGTTAAATATTTCACTAAACAGGTCATCAAAAGCATTTGCTTTGTGCTTTGTTCACTGACTATTGAATGAACTTCACATAACTACACATTGAAGTTATTATCACCTAATAGTTATTGAGCTGATTGACAATCGATGCAGACTGCTCTGCTGCGTTTCAACATTGAAGACGGTGGATGTAACTGTTCTACTATGAAACTATATTATAGGTCTCATATTTGTACAGCTACTGATGATTTTATATCCATTTAAACATTAAAGCAGAGCTGTTTTTAATATGAACATTGATACAATTACAAGATAATTATTTCTGTTATCAGAGGTTTGCAAAAATATAGCCAATCTTATTCAATGTATCCTTAGAAAATTTACACACATTTTAAACAGATCGTACAGTCAGAAAACCCACTGAGTGCATTGAGTCACTGACTTGCAGGCCATTGACTTACATTGACCTCCAGCAGAACCAGGCTCAGTGTAACCGGCCTTCTGCTGAGGCCTACTGGGGGTTCAAGAGATTAGCAGAAATACGAAGCACTGATCCACAAATATGAACCCTGTGGTACTCCACAGGCAAATCTAGAGCTTGAGAAATCTTTATCAATACCATGAACAACCGGAATTCTTTCAGAAAAATAAGATTTAAACCAACCTCATCCTAAAGCCAGGCCTGGGTTTGTCAGTTAATCCCCAGTGGGACCAGCACCTGCAGGAACTTCAAGAGCATTGGGGAACAGTCAGGAGCTTGGGCCTTGTCTACCTGACGCTTAAACCCACTCTAGGGATGTGGGATGTCGAAGGTTTGGTGGGGAGCAAAGCCTGATTGGGTGTGTAAGAGCTACCAGCTAGAAATATTCAGACTCGCCTCAACACATAGCCTAGGCTCTGGAAACAAACTCCTTAAGAGAAGCTGTACTCTTCTACTACCATAGGAGTAGCATATGGAGAGAAGTGAAGGGCTGGGTGGGTTTATTTGTCTCCTAACTTAGCCGGGGGTCCAAGAGGACTTGGACGGTCGTCTCAGCCTATGGGCAGAGTGACGGAGTACTAGGCCTTCTTAGGCATTGGGCTCAATAGTGCCCCTCTTAGGGAATCCCTCATTCTTCTGGGGGACTTTAATCCTCATACAGGGAACTACAGTGATACCAGGTGGGATGCAATTTGAAGGAACGAACCTCCGGCTGTGAATCTGAGTGGTGTTTAATTGCTGGACTTCTATTATTCATGTGTTGTCCAAAATGCACATCATGTTGGACCATGTTGTATGCTTCTATTGTTGAGACCCATAAGGTTGCCATAAGGCAACTCCTGAACCCTATGGCGGACACTGGCAGTAGGAAATCTGTTCCCTCTGGTACCTGTTGTCCTGAGGAAGAAAACAGGTACCATTAACCCAAGCAAGCTGCTGCTTTGGCAGTTGCCAACAGACTGCCATTAACTTCCCTGGGAGTTACTTCTGCCCCCTGTCTGTCAGGGGGGCAGAAGATAAAGGGCTTGTGCTTGTCTCCAGCAATATGTGGGGTACACCATGGACAGGTCACCAGTCTATCACAAACGCTCCAGTTACATTTAGATATAAAAATATTGCCTCATGTAATCAAATTAATAAAAATGGTACACCAGGTGCACATTGTTCTTTATTAGGCAGAGAAGGCAATACAATGACTATGCGGTCAATAGAACGGAGGCGAGAACTTTACTACAAATAGTTTCACACAGTTTTCATCCTGGGACATAAAGATGAGCATGAAGTATTCAGCCTTCAATTAGTGAGAAGCTGCCTTTACAACAAAAGTTAGCTATGCTTATTTTCTATGTGTTTATGCAGGTTTATATACTTTAAATTTAATAACTATAGTTTCTGTTTCTCAGTTAGAACCAAAGACCCTGAAACCAGAGATAGTTCTTCTGAAATACCATCACATGACCTCTGTGTTGGCCATGAGGCAGGGCGACTGGATGGTCTTCTTCTTTGGAACTGCTGATGGATTTCTTATTAAGGTGTGTATAAAATTGCTGAACACGTGCACAGTTTTATATTATTAAAACACTTTAAAGTACAGTATTTCATTTTTTTAACTCTTTAATATTATGTTATTCTTATACATTTTTCTAAGGTCCACATTTGTGTGACCAATTTTTTCTATAACCTTTTTGCTGCTGTAAACAGCATATTTTCCCCATTGTGGGACAATAAAGGGATTTTCTATTCTAAGTACTAAACACATTACCATTGGACAAAAAACACTGTCTAAACAAAGATAATAGAAAAGGAAATTATCTAGATTTTAATACAAGAAGTCAGCAATCACAACAGACGACAATCTAACCTAAAGGTCTTTATTTTTGTGTGTGATGGAGGGGGTTTATCTTAAATACATCTGCTGCTAATGCATTAAAGACTGAATACAGTTGGTTGTGGTCTGTTCATTAGCTGTTTGAAATTTACAATGTTGCACTAATGTGAAATGTTATTTTCAGATGTTGATGATTGTAGTTAATGTGTCCCTGAGGGTGAAGTGTTTTATATCAATTTGTCATTTACAAGCTGAACAGTTTGTGTTTTTGTCATTTTCTGATCAAGGCTGCAGGTTTAGAAGAAGTATATAGTGACTGCTTCTCTTTTTCAGCATGTCTGATAAATCCCTATCTTTGGGTTCTGGGATATTTTCTGATCAATTGCTGCCGTTACTGCGAAGAATTAGCAGTACTTAATTCACAGTTGCCTGTTTTAGTTTCAGTGCACTTCTCTTTTTGTAGTTTCAGTTTGTAAAAGACTTGAGCGGTTCTTCATTTTGGGGGATGATGTAGCTTTTTACAACACTGATACTGACACATCTAAACTAAAGGCTTTTTGAGTCAGTTGGATAAAAAAAGCTCCAGGATCCTGATCGTAATGTTAACTTCATCTTCCTGGTCAACAGCTTGGTCAAACACTGCTGTGGAATAATATTTCATTTCTCACTAATCAGCTTTGTTGTTTCTCACGCTGGAACCAACAACCTGTCCAAGCTAATCCCATTAAGCAAAAGTGGATTGGAGGGTTGTCCTCACCACTTGAAGCTTCTTAGAGC
>NW_015151051.1:497317-500824 GCF_000732505.1 Cyprinodon variegatus
TGAACCAACTATTTTGGTATTTCAAAATGACTGGCCTTATAAAAGCTTCAACTATAATCTACATTGTTGTTTCCAGTTTGCTGTGGACTTGAATTATAAGCCCACCTGTCCAAAGGTGGTCTACAGAGCAACCGGAGAGCACAGAGTCTTTCTCAAAATCATTTTGGATCAAGCGGATCAGAAACATGTGTATTTGCAGTTTAAAAACAAGGTATGAGAATTTTTTTTTCACATTTTCACGAAAAATTGTTTGTTTTTTTACTTTTTTTTTTGGTCTTTTTTCCAGATTAGTCGTGTTCCGGTCTCTAACTGCAGCATTCACAGAGATGTGAATGAATGTCTGTCTGCACAGGATCCCCACTGTGTGTGGTGCGTCTCTGAAGGCAGGTCAGAAACTTACTTTATTGATGAAACCTTCTAACAAAGGTGAACTTTGTGATGACACCCATTTATTATTTTTTAGCTGCACATTTGAAAATCACTGCAGAGATTCAGAGTGGTTGTCCATACCTAATGACACTCAGAAGAAAATCGTTTCCCACCAGCTTGTGAGGGACTCCAGTGGAAATGTTGGTTTATTAACTGCATTCATTTAGAACTATTTGTTGTTCTTTTAGATTATTTTCATATTTTTTACTCTTTTCTTTTATAGATCAAACTAGTGATTCAGACACACCTGGAAAAGCACCTGAAAGTTCCTTCTAACTTCACCTGTGAATTCTCCACTAATTCCAGTCAGCTTTGTGGCCAAAATGGCCTTTCAGCACAGTTCCCTCAATGCACCTGCATCCTTCCAACTCTTCCTAATAATGGTAATAAAATGACCTCATATTAATAATCTGAACAGTTCTGAACATATGAAGGTTGCTTAAAAATCTGCCAATCCTTCTTAGGGTCTGAACCCTTAAGACCAACAATATTACCTGCCTATAATAAACATCCAGTGTTTCTGATTAATTTGGTCTGGATGTATAAAGACTCAACATTTATATATTCAGCCTTATTTGTGGATGAACATTTTATCAGTTTAAAGCCGGAGATCTCTATTCCATTAAAATTATTTTATACTTATTACAAACTTTAAAAATTGTATTCTGTGGAAATACGAAGGCTGCCAGTTTCTAAAGAAAATTTATTGGTTTCACGGAAGGATCTCGTATTATATTCTTTACTAAATAGTATATCATCCCTTTCATAGGGTAAGTTTTACAATATATTTTTATTTTTCAGATCTTGATGTCACCATAAAGATCAGCCTTGGGAACTCTAAGCTGACAGAGCAAAGAAAGATAACCAATTGTTCAAGTATTAATGGACAACCACATTTTTTTTCGTAAGTTTATTTACAGTTGAAAAATGAAATGTTTTTGTGTGTGTATATTTTATATCTATAACTTTGGTGTGAAGTTTACATGTTTTCCTGTTGTTTCTGGAAAGTTTTCCTGCTTCTGGAAAGAGAACATTTTTCCAGAAGCAGGATTGTCAAGGTTTTTGGTTACTAACTTTCTTTTAGGCTGAATGTCTCTATATGTGCGGGTCTATATTTGTGGGTCTAAATGTGCGGGTCTATATGCGCGGGTCTATATACGCGGGTCTATATGCACGGGTCTATATGCACAGGTCTATATGCACGGGTCTATATTTGTGGGTCTATATGTGCGGGTCTATATGTGCGGGTCTATATGCGCGGGTCTATATGCGCGGGTCTATATGTATGGGTCTATATGTGCGGGTCTATATGTATGGGTCTATGTATGGGTCTACATGTGCGGGTCTATATGTGCGGGTCTATATGCGAGGTCTATATGCGCGGTCTATATGTGCGGGTCTATATGTCCGGGTCTATATGTGCGGGTCTATATGTGCGAGTCTATATGCGCGGGTCTATATACACGGGTCTATATTGGTGGGTCTATTTTTGTGGGTCTATATGTGCGGGTCTATATGTGCGGATCTATATGCGCGGGTCTATATGTATGGGTCTATATGTGCGGGTCTATATGTATGGGTCTATATGAATGGGTCTATATGTGCGGGTCTATATTTCTGGGTCTATATGTGCAGGTCTATATGTGTTGGTCTATATGCACGGGTCTATATGCGCGGTCTATATGTGTGGGTCTATATGCGCGGGTCTATATGCGCGGGTCTATATGTATGGGTCTATATGTGCTGGTCTATATGTATGGGTCTATATGTACGGGTCTATATGTGCGGGTCTATATGCACGGTCTATATGCGCGGTCTATATGTGCGGGTCTATATGCGCGGGTCTATATGCGCGGGTCTATATGCGCGGATCTATATGTATGGGTCTATATGTGCTGGTCTATATGTATGGGTCTATATGTACGGGTCTATATGTGCGGGTCTATATGTGCGGGTCTATATGCGCGGTCTATATGTGCGGGTCTATATGTGCGGGTCTATATTCGTGGGTCTATATGTGCGGGTCTATGTGTGCGGGTCTATATGTGCGGGTCTATATTTCTGGGTCTATATGTGCAGGTCTATATGTGCGGGTCAGATTGGAGAAAAACATTAGGAGAAGTTTTGGTTAAAATATGAAATAATACACCTGTTGTTTAATCAGGGATAAAATCTCTCCTGAAAGGGACTTGTTGTGCCTCGCTGTCATTAAAATGTTCCATTTTAGAAACATTGCAACTGATAATTAAATCATTGCTGAAGTTTGTGTTGTTTTTGTCTTCAGGTGCCGTCAGTGTATGAAAGCTGGATGTCAGTGGAGAGATAACAGCTGTTCCTGGTCCAGTAAACTTGCTCAGGATGTAATCATCAATTTGTCTGTTTTTGTTGAGTATTGAGTTCATCTTGTTTACTGCAATGGCCACCAGAATATGTCTTATTTAAATATCTAGTAAAATGCCTTAAACAACATGAAAGATTACTAGAATAAAAAGTTTTGTAGTTTCAGTTTATTGATTTAAAAATCTTTTTTTACAGGAACATGTTTGCATGAAGATGGAGGCTGTGATGAACATTTCTGTAAGTCTGAACCTTTTTCACACACTGTTCTTGACCAAAACCAGGATCCAAAACAATTCAGTTTTAGGGTTTTAGGCCCCTGCTTTAATTATATTCATTATGGAAACACTAATGAGAAAATAATCCAATATAAACATCCTTTGTGTTTTCCTGTCAGGTACCAGACATCACCTCCATTACACCTCATGTTGTGTCTCTGTATGGGAAAAACCATGCTGTACTGTCAGGGCATCACCTCAGCAATGTGATTGGAGTGAGAATCCAGACAGACTTTAACTGTCATTCACAGGAGTAAGTCACTCTACAGAAAATTAAAGCCATTTATGGCATCATAGTGCAATAATGCATTTATATAACTTCATATTTACTAATATACCTTTTTCTGCATGATTTTTCGCTTTATTTATGGCTCAATAACTACCTATAGAAAAGATCTGATTGGAAAATTCCGTAAAAATTCAAAAAATATCCACTGGACTTGGTTTTCAAGATTTGAAGACG
>NW_015151051.1:502074-511002 GCF_000732505.1 Cyprinodon variegatus
ATTTAACAGTAATGTTTTAATTTGAAATAAAATGCGTAAAAATAGTGATTAGTTCAGATAATCTCTATCTTTCCTTCTCATTTCTATGTTTGCTGGTTTCAGTTTTAGTCTCATGCTCACTTTCTGTGTGTTTTTCATCTTCTCTGATTAGATCTCCTGTGTGGAACAACACTGATGTCTCGTTGACCTTCCACCTTCCACCCACCGAAACCAGAAATGTGGTTGAGGTGTGTGTTGTTCTTCCAGACGGTAGCTGCCATGGAAGTGCTGCAGTCACTTATCAGTCTTCACCAGTCTGCACTGACATCTTACCACAGAGCAGCTGGAGAAGGTATTTAAACATTCTGGCAAAAAGTCTCAGTTTGCTAAAGTATAATATGCTAAAAAATAATCAGACAGACTTGAGACACTATAATCCAGCCAGACACAATGACTGCAGTCAAGGCATTACTTAGAACCTAGGATACATGGAAAGGGGGATGGGTGTCTATGGACTGGGAAAGTTGAAGACAAACCGTACCTTGGATATGGGCTGACAAAACAAGCTGCCAAATTAAATTTCCCTTGGCATGAGGGGAGGTCTTCCGTAGACTGCCACCTGGTAGTCAAATGCATGGCTATGTTGACAATTTCATGGTTTTCTTGGCTTTTCTCCAAGTACTTTTGCACCTCAGAGACGCTGCGTGGGCTGAGGGGACTTAAGCCTCTCTTCTGAGGACCTCTATCAGAGACAATGTCACATGGGAGACAGAAAACCTTGTTAGCACGAATCTTACCCATTTCTGTGGCTGAAGGAACCTTTATGAGACGAACCAGATGAGCCACTTTGGATAATCTGTTAATAATTGTATTACTGTGAAACCATTGGAGGAGGGCAAGCCTGTGATATGGTCTATGGGGGTGTGGGTTATGAAATGAATTGCACTGAATAGGTAATCAGAGTTAATTTAAAACCGATTTTAGCTGGAGAGCAACTATATAAGTTAGGTGAAATGCATCATGCTATTTCTAAAACATAACAGCCAACCATGTGCTGCTCAGGGTGGCTTTTTCAGCTGAGCAATGTCTATGTTCCTATGTGGAGTTAGAGTAGCTTAGATAATCACATATTATTCAAATTTCATGTACAAATGCAGCAATAATGGCTTGCATGTGGATATGAGCTAGAACTCAGTGCTTCACATAACTTAAAAGTTGTGAAAAAAAATGGTGTTGAGAGCTTTCACAAATAGTTGTGAAGCACCCCCACTTCCTGAGAAAACTATAAGACTAGTATTTTTATCAGCAGGGAACATATTTGAGGAAGAACAAAACTGAATGCTTTGTAGCATAATCTTTTCTGACAGGTCTCTGCAAGTCTGCAAGTCACAGTGTTGCAACCTTTATAGCTGGTATTTTGACACATTCCTTCATGCAGATCTTATCTAGAATAGTAAAGTTTCTGCACTTTCACTGGGCTCAATGCAGTTGACCGATATTACCAGTTTTACCCAGAGAGCCATGCTGTCTTTGCAACTGTTTGCATTCCACCCACTATTGTTGCAGATATTGTGTGGGATGCCATCAGTTTAGTTGTTGCAAAGCTCAAAATACATCAGCCAAATGCAATAACTGGCTGTTTGAATTACTCCACATTCTCTCCTGCTCTTTCATCTCTCTAATGCTATGTTCAGACTGCAAAGCAGAAGCACCAGAAGCAGCTGGTTTAGATGCAAAATCAATGGTTGACATGCATCAAGGTGCAGCAAAAGGTCCTGCAACACATTTTGTGCAGCAGGAGCAGTAGGAGCAGCGCCTCATGATCTTCTGAGCATCTGAAGCGCTTCAGAAGCAGCAGAAAATGTAACTTTAGCTGCTGGACGCGCTTTGTGGCAATCACCTTAATCATCTGATCCTGAAGGGCAACAAAACAAGGAGATGATTAGAGAGTTCAGAAGAAACAGGAACAAGTTGAATCCTGTTAACATCCTGGGAGAAGAGGAGGAGGTGGAGTAGAAATCCCTTGATGTTCACCTGGAAAACAACCTGGACTGGAGACACAACTGGGAAGCCGTCTGCAAGAAGGGACAGAGCAGACTGGACTTCTAGAGAAAGCTTAGGTCCTTCAGATGCTGCAGATCTTCTATCAGTCTGATATGGAGAGTCTAATCTCTTCCTCCATCATCATCATCATCATCAGCTAATGACTGAAAGAAGCTCAACCAGCTACTGTAATAAAGAAGGTCGGCTCTGTTCTAGGAACTCCTCTAGAACCTCTGGAGATGAAGAAGATGATGGACAGCAGTGGGCATCCTCTTCATCAGACTGTTAGACACCAGCAGAGGGTCTTCAGTCAGAGGCTTCTGCAGATCCACTGCAGACAGACCTCTACAGGAGATCCTTCCTGCCAGCAACATCAACACATACAAAAACTGGTTAAAAAATAACATATGAGTTACTGGAATAGTTACTTTCAGTTTGGGATTAATAAAGTATTTTTGAATTGAATTCTAAGGATGCTTACTTTTTATTACTTCTGTCCGCAAATTGTGTTTGTCTTCTGAATCTAGAGTCTCAACTAAATGTCATTATGCTTTTAAGATGACAATACATATGTTCCCTCCAGTGGGAAGAGGAAAGTCCGGCTCATTGGGACCAGCCTGGATTTTGTGGAGGGATTGATTCAGAGCCACGTCCAACAGCAGGTGTTTCTGCCCAGGAACAGCAGCTTCCAGGTAGCTCCACAGACAAATTAAATGATAATGGCAACATTATTTATAATACCAATATATTTTACGGACAACTTTTTAATTACAAGGCATAATTTGTTATTTAAAACAGTTGTTTTAGTAAAACCAGGAAGGAAAAAAAACAACACACATTTTAAAAAGAAATATATGTAAAAAACAAAAAAAACAAAAACAAATTTAAGAGAAGGTAGTAATTAAAAAAATCTAAATGAAGGCTTCTATATTGAGTATGAACTCAGTATAGAGTTTTGTTTCCTCTGCTTAAAAGTAAAATTATAATTTTCTTTGTTGCATATAAGGCCAAGAGGGAACGGTTAAAGAATAAATGAAAGGTGGCCTAACATTGAGCCCTGGGGAACACCAGCAGAAACAATAACTCTGATAGAACAATGGATTTCAAGTTTTAAAGAAAACGTTTATTTAATCCGTCTCTATTGTGCTATACTGTTTTATTTTTTTGTGCTTCATCAAACTATCAATATTCTTTTATCTTTTTTTTCTTCAGATTCTCACTTTTGAAAGCCGTGCAGCAGAAAACGCGCAGACTAGCAGCAGTGCCATATTCATGAAGGTGGCCAATCAAACGCTGCCCTGTTTGCTGAATCTAACCTACCATCCTGATCCCGACTTTACAGGCTTCACGACCGAGAGAATCGGAAATGACACCCGCATTATTATTCACGTAAGGTTTTTAATATATCCTTTTTTTTTTTAAGGATACATTTTTTCATAAAAGGTGCCATTTTGCATCTGTTTTTTTCAGAAAAGTTGTGATAAACTAGAGATGTCAGCAGCAGAGGTGTTAGTGTGGGGCATTCAGGATGCAAAGCAACATCCCTGCATCTTGGAAGTCGAGGAAAACAGTAATAAAACCGACTCCTTCATCTGTGAAATCAGAGGAGTTCAGAATACTAACATTAAGCAGATAAAGGTGGGTGATTTTTAATGCTTTTGTCATAATTTAGGATCTTTTTTTACACTTCTTTGGGTTATTAATTTAGATCATTTTGTTGTTATCGTTTATTAACTTTAAATGTTGATTTGCTTAGTTTATTTTTAGAGCTAATGTTTATTTAGACTTTTCCAGAATTTATTTTTTTCATGTTTGTGCATTTTTTTAAGTTTAGTTTTCTAATTATTCATGTGTTCACTTTTATCAGACTATTCTCACTTGGATTATCTCCTTATTCTCTTTATTCTCTTTATTCACTTTCATCTTGTCCCATTTTACATTTTTCCAGACCCCGTCCACCAGTTTCACACTAGTCAGTTATTTTTGTTTTCACCTTTGTCACTTTCTTATTTAGTTCATGTTGTTTGTGAGGTCATGACCTTTACCTCACAGTAGCTCTGTTGAATTTAGCTTTATAAATGTCTATAAATATAATGTTTCAGATTAAATATGGTGACACAACAGTGTTGATGCAGCCTCTGTCTTCATTGCATGAAGGCCTTTTGATTCTGCATTTCCTTCTCAAAGGCTCTATTCTTACTGGTAAGTTTTCTAAAGCTCTCTAAGCTTAATAGACAACTTTTCCGAAAACACTTTTCTCTATTAGTCCAAGTGATTAAAATACCATCAAGGACGTTTTTTTTTCTCTCCATGTTATTAATAAAGTTTTATTTTTTCCAACCCTTATTTTCTTTCAGTGATGGTGGTTCTCTATGTGCAGCAAAAGAGGAACCAGTCCTTTCTTTAACGACTGAGTGGTTCCCCATAAATATGCCAGGATTCTCTGCAGCGTCATGAAGATAAGAGAGAAGCAATAATTTATATCCTTTGATTAGAAATCCATCACCCGTTGGACTAAATGAGATGTACACTTAAAATGAGAGAGCATGACAGAAATCTATGGACTGAAAACTAATTCAGAAAATCAGAGTTAAAACCTGTTTGCCTTCATTGAACTGAGGAGTGAAGAGACATTTCTATTGGTCTGCATAAACATTTATTAGCAGCTAATTTTTATTGGTCAGGAGCAAATGTTTTATGATTCTACGCTTTCTGGACTCTTTGGTTTTGTTTAAGTTCTGCTTTATTTGATGTTAACCTGTGTTTGTAAAAAATTTTGATCATTTTTGAAGCCATAGTTTTACTCTCCCTTTAACTTTCTCTTTTCAGCATTTTTGGTATTATTTACTCTTTGCTCTAATTTTAGTTGTACTCAGTTTTATTTCCTTTAGCTTTAAGTTCTTTCCTAGTTACAGACAGATCCGATTTTCCCTGGTTGTTCTTTACTGCCCCCTGGTGTCCCGTTTTTTTCCTCTTTGCACCTTTCTATTTGCTCCTGTTCACACCTGCTCCCCATTAAGCTAATTAGCCCATGCAATTTTTGTTTCTCCCATATAAACACCTCCTGTGCAGTTCCTCTGTGCTGGATTCTCTTCATTTTGTACACATGTTCCTCCTGAGTGTCTCCTAGTTTTGGTTTCTAAGTTCCCCGCCTGTTCAGTGTGGATTTATGCTTCTGTTGCCAGAAACCTCACTATTAAACCTACAAGAAAGAAACTCTGCTTCTGTCTCTGCATCCACCGAACTTTATAGACTGTGTGGTTTGAAATGCAGAGAATGCAATCTGTGAAACTCAGTCTGAAAAACAGTAATAACAAAAAAAGAATGAATTAAAAAAGTATAAATTTAATTGTATAAAAAATGAACAATTTGGATTTGAAAAATTTACATTTGTAAAAGTTGAAAACAAATACTTGATTAAATTATTACTTGAAACAATAATGGAACAAATTTCACTCCATACACACCCAGGCAGTCCTGGCCACATAGTTTCATCAGCATCACAGCAAATGTCTCCTCTAATGGAGGCTCTGCAGGACTCTGCTGTGATGTCATCACATGCTGCATCCATGGCTGCTAGCAGTCCATTTAGGTATGAGCATGGCGGTTAAATACGTTCCACTTTCAGGGTAGAAAAACTCTCCGATTTAATAATCGGGAGTAGAGAGAGGGATATTCCACCAGCTTCCAATTATGTAATGCAGGCACCCCCAAAGTCGGTCCTGGAAGGCCGCTGTCCTGCAGGTTTTAGAGGTTTCCCTTTACCAGCACAGCTGATTTCCATTAATAGCTGATTATCAGGTGTTTGCCAAACTGCAGTCATCAGAATCATGAGCTAAATGCAAAGAAACCTTTAAAACCTGCAGGTCATAGAGGACCGACTTTGGGGATGCCTGATTTAATGCATAGCACTGCCAAACAACATCTGAGTGGTGAAAATTCAAATGCAAACAACGGGATACATGTTCAGGTGATCAAAGTTGCCCTCTCATTCTGACAACAGGTTCAATGTCACTTTGTATGTAATGATTCAAGCAATAAAGCAATTACTATTAGGTTTATAGAGAATGACTGTACAGCATTCAGAGGTATTCTTAGTTTTGATTGACAAATATGCTAATGAGAAGGTTAGAAAACAGCAAAGAGTTGTTTGTAAGAAGGTGATGCAACTTGATAAGCATTTATATGTGCAGAGCTGTCGAGTAACGAAGAACAAATACTTTGTTACTGTACTTAAATACACTTTTTAGGTATCTATACTTTACTCCATTATTTATTTTTCCTCCTACTTCTGACTTCTACTCATTACATTTTCACACAAATATCTGTACTGTATATATATGTGTATATATATATATACATATATATATATTTGCTGAGATATTTGAGGAAATGGCTTGGCTTTAAGAGACCAGAAACGTCTTAAACGAACAGGTAAATGCTGTTATTTTAGAGGAATACATGGTGGATACTTGCAGATCTTTCTTCAAATGAGTCGGTGTTTTTCAGTGAACTTGCAAATGTTCTGACTTCACAGTCTGCAAACGAGTGCACCACAGCTGTGTGCTGGCAGCAAACCACAGGCGCTGCTGTTCATGTGCTAGTTACATCTTGTGAACTGGGTGAAAGTTCCCTTCTTGGAAAAACCCTGGTGATTTGCATTGTTGCACTTTTGTTTTTGTCACTAAATTGACAATAAATATCGGCCTTTGGGAGGCGCTGTCCTGCAGGTTCTAGAGGTTTCCCTGCTCCAGCAGCTGATTCTGATGATTGCAGTTCAGCAAAAGCCTGTTAATCAGCTGTCAATGGAAACCAGCTGTGCTGAAGCAGGAAAACCTCTCAAACCTGCCAACTTTGGGCCTAAACTCAGTTATACTTACTGGGCCCTAGTTGCATTTTTAGTTGCATTGATTTTTGTGGTTTATGGGCTTTTAATGTTTGTTATTTTCTGTTTTTTTATTTATTGGACGTCCCTTTGCTTGGCTGACTGACTGTTTCAAACTTAATCAAGTTCCTTGAGCCTGCGATAAAGAGAAGGTGCAGAAGTTCTCGTTTAATCTTAATCATTGTAAGATTTTTTTTTAACCACTGTAGAATTTAATTTGTTTTATGATGAAATAGAAAAATAATCAAGAAGCTGTTTTCAATTCTATTTATGGTTTATTTAAAACTGTTTCACAAATGTAGGTCAGGGCCAGACGAGCCTGATCATTGGCTCTGTATCTCTGCCATAATGGCCCAAATGAAGTATCTCTTTAGAATCTGCAGCCAATCAGTGGCAAAGATACGTTACAGACCTGCAATCCTAATCTGCGTTTAAGCTTCTGTTATAAAATTGGCTGTTGCATTACAGAACCCAACCCAGAGGTAACGGTGGTTTTTAAAATCCATCTAGCTGCAAATTTTGAATTATTCTAATGAGCCTGCTCTGAATGTTTGAATAAAGTAGATTAAATAAGTTGCTGTAACATTGTATTGCTGCTATGAGGAACATTTGAACACCCTGCTATTTTGCAAGTTTTCCCACTTAGAATCATGGAGGGTCTGAAATTGTCATGGTAGCTGCATGTGCACAGTTAGAGACATAATCTAGAAAGAAAATCCAGAAAATACAATGTTTAATTTTTAAACTATTTATTTGTATGATTCAGCAGCAAATATTTGAACACCTGAGAAAATCTATTTGGTCCAATAGCCTTTTTTTCCAGAGGTCAAAGGTTTCCTCTAGTTTTTCACCATGTTTGCACTGCAGGAGGGATTTTGGCCCACTCTAGATCTCTAGATCAGTCAGGTTTCTGGGCTGTAGCTCCCTCAAAAGATGCTCTATTGGGTTTAGGTCTGGAGACCGCACCAGAACCTAGATCATCTTCTTCCAGAGCCGCTCCTTGGTTATCCTGGCTGTGTGCTTCGGGTCATAGTGATGCTGGAAGACCCAGCCTCCACCCATCTTCACTGCTCTGAGGAAAGGAGGTCCGTCTTAAATTGGCAAAAAATAACGATCAGGTGGAAAATGAATATTAGTGTTCTGCTTTTGAATGTAAAGAGGAAAATGTAGAGAGTAAAGTGTTTATCTTAAATCTAAAGTTTCAATCAACAGGCGGCATTTTGTTTCTCCAGAAGCACAGAAGAAAAACGAATAATTCAATTTGAATTCAGAGACATCGGATGAGGTAGATGAAAGGTATTTAATAGGTGCATCAATAATAAATGTGATTTCTACTTTTTATATTGAATAGAAATAAAAAAGAAAATAAATATATATTTTAACAGGAGCAAATTAAAGTAATTCATTGAATCATCAGCTGAATATAAAACACAAAATATGACGAATTTAGGACCTTTTTTTAATCAAGGATATTTCTCTGCAAGGATTTTCCAGTTATGATATTTTCAAGTTAAATCAAACATAAAAAAAAAATACCTTTAAAATCATTTCAATGACGTCACTGGGGCTGGACAGTCGCACCATATATGGTAGCCCATGTACCTATGATGTTTTCATGGCTATGGCGCCCCCTAGCGCCTCTACTACATCCTGGAGGCGCGCAGGAAGTCAGCGGTAAATCCTTCTGCTTTTTTCTCACTATTGTGAAAAAACTTTCTACTTTAATGAGCAGAAAAAAAACGATCTGAGCTTCTGTTGTTTTTTTTCTTCCTAAATTCTCGCTTTATGTCCCATTTAATTATATATCTAATAAATGATTTATTGTTTGTTTGCGGGTTTTTTTAAGCCTTTCGTGGGTGCTGACTTTCATTTTCGGTTCCGCTCATTTCCTTTTACTTCCGTTAGTTTTTCTTGTCAGTTGAGCTGCAGGTTTTACCTGCATCTCTGCAGAGACTCGGAGTCAAAGCAAGATGATCCTGCTGCTGGTTCTGCTTTGCTCCATCTGGGGAGAACCTGCTCTG
>NW_015151051.1:513796-515642 GCF_000732505.1 Cyprinodon variegatus
GTCCTGTGAAAAAAAAAAACCTGTCAGCAGATTCCCTATTCACTCTACATTGGATTTCTGCTGCACGTGTCACTTTTAATTCACTTTAATTTAGAACAGGGCATTTATACGCTATTATGATCAATGGTAAAGAAATCCCAGCGTGTTTTCTGACTATTTTCATTCTCCATGACATCATTGTCTATTTTTATTGTCTTTATGTCTATAAACATCTAGGAATGAGATCTCAGTGATGATAGTGAAGGTTTGCCTAATTTCAGTTTACAGTTTGAAACGTCTAATGTCCCATAATGATTGAACCGTCTAGATTATGTAAAATTATAGTTTTATTGGTTTATTGATGCATTGTTAGAATTGTGTCGATTCTTTATCATTTATTAAGATGTGGGACGTTAATGGAATGCGTTAGCTGTTGTCGTCCGTCCATCCATCCATCCATCTCTTAACTAAATGCTGTAACTGTAACCTACATTATTGTTGTTGTTAGCTTGCCGTAGACAGGAACCATCAGCCCGCCTGTCCAAAGATCCTCTACAGAACCAGTGGAGACAACAGAGTGTTTCCTAAAATCCATCTGGATCCAGTGGATCAGAGTTATGTGTATGCGGCGTTTAAAAACCAGGTAGATTGGAGTTTTTTCATGGGAAGTTTCTCTGTGTTGAATGTTAAGGTGTGTCTGAAACATGGTGCTCTGTTCCAGGTGAAGCACGTTCCGGTCTCAAACTGCGGCGCTCACCAAAATGTGAAGGATTGTCTTTCTGCACAGGATCCATTCTGTGTCTGGTGTTTGACTGAAAATAGGTCAGATAAACTCCACCTGCTGCTGAATCCTTTAGGCAGATCTGAACCTGCTGATGACTCTTTTAAAATGTTTCAGATGTACATTTAAAGACAAATGCAAAGATGGAGATTGGTTTTCCATCCCTGATGAATCCAAGCAGAAGTTAGTTTCTCATATAGTCATGCAGGACTCCACAGGAGAGGTGAGTTATTAGCTAATTACTGTCTGTGTTCAGATGGAACCGCCAGTTATTCGTCTCCTTTATTTCTTCTTCTCTCAGATCAAACTTATCATTCAGACACATCTGACCCTGAAGCAGACGGTTCCGCCTAGATTCGCCTGTCAGTTCTCATCCTCCATCCACCAACTTTTCAAAGAAACCGGACCACCACCTCAGTACCCACGATGCACCCGCATTCTAAACAACACCTCTCCTCCTGATGGTCAGTGCTGGACATTAATATTTTAAACCAATTGTTCAGTTTTTTTTTTTTTTTAAATTACTAATGTTGGATTTACAGATGTGGATGTCGATATAAAGATCAGACTTGGAAGAACAACCCTGGCAGACCAAATAAAGGTGTCCAACTGTTTAAATATCACTGGGGAGGCAAGTCTTCACCTGTAAGTTTGGCAACGTCTTAAGATACACATTTAATACTTTTCTAAATATGTAACTGCAATAGAGTGGAAAAATTAAACCAAACTTGACATAAACATGAATATAAAATGAAGAGTCATACAGCAGCCGTCCTCAAGAACTGAGGACAGCTAGAGCAAAGGTCACAGATTATCAGACCGCGGTCCGGATCCAGACCCACCTGCCGGCTAACCTGGACCCAACCTAGGGTTGTCACGATACTAAACTTTTTACCTCGATACCGATACTAAGAAAAATATTCGATACTCGATACCATTTTCGATACCACAAGGATAAAAACAAAGACTCCAAAATTCAACAGAAATTTTGATTAATAATAAATAAATACAATAAACAATAAGAACAATGTTTTGAGGTTGTATGCTGTGCACAATATTAAGCAAGCTTGATAAAAAAATTACAAA
>NW_015151051.1:516729-518276 GCF_000732505.1 Cyprinodon variegatus
AGAAAATATGGGAATCAGGAAATTATCTATAAACCAAACTGAACGATTGTTGTTCTCTACTTGAAAAATAACTTTAGATTTTAAAATGGAAAAATGTTCTATTTGTTCTGTTTTTTTTTATTTAAAAAGTAAATGTGTAACATGGATGCATAAAAACTCATTTTATTTCAGTGTTAAATTCTGTTTAAAGTAACTGTTTATTATAATAAAAAATGTCTCTGGACCTTTACTGGTTGAAGATTTTCATTATTCGGACCCGCTGGTTTTTAATTGGTCTTCGCTGCAGTAGAGGGAGACCTAGACGATACAGACATTATTAATCAGAGTTTTGTGATTATTGAAGATCAGAGAATCATTACTGTAAAACACTGTTTAGATGTTTCTAGGCTTATATTCTATGTCCAGGGTTCCAGAGTGGATGGAGCCTGTTTGGTCGCCCATGTGACCCAGTTGGTCAGTAGTGCAATTCAAAATAATCTGAGATCGCACCAATGCAACCAGCTGTTGAAAATAAAGAAGAAAGTTAAGATGAGCCTTAGTGGGGGACTCTATTTATTATCTATTTGTTTCTAAAATAAAGTGTTTTACTTCTGTGACGGTTTTCAGGTGTCAGCGGTGTATCAGAGCCGGCTGCGGATGGAGACAGAACCGCTGCTCCTGGGCCACTGATCCAGTCCAGAATGTAATAATGGCTCAGATCTGCATCTTAAACATCACATTTTTTAAATAAACCGCTTTTGTACTTTCTAACTCTTGAATTTATTAAACTGGACTAATAACAGCCTCACAGGATGATGAGATCTGTTCACCTCTTTCTTCCTGTAGGAAAGCATTTGTGAAAACATGGAGTTTAAGAAAAGCTTTTCTGTGAGTCAAATTTTTAGCTGATCCGTTTGCTCATTTATACACTTTGAATATGAGTTGTAGGTGTTGTGTAACAGCTGCTTTTTCCGTGTTCCCTTAGAACCCAGAGATCTCCTCCATTTCTCCCAGCGTTGTGTCTTTCTATGGCAGAAATCATGCTGTTCTGTCGGGTCATAACCTCAGAGATGTGACCAGAGTCAGGATTCAGGACCACATGGGCTGTGATCCAAAGGAGTGAGTCGTTTTATACTTTACTGCTGACAGAATGACGTTTTTCTTCTGAAATGTTTTTGGAAAAGTGACTTCCAGTGTTGTTTTTCTTTGGAAAACAAAGATTGCCTCCTTATATATCTACATTTAAAGTCTTGTAAAAAAACAAAGCCATCCAGTTGGTAGAGCTTACTCCCTCCTGGAGGATGCTAATGAGTGAAAGACAGCAGGCTGGAGAACTCACATTTCCTATGAAAGTGGGAAACAGGGGCTTCTTGGGTCCTCAAATGTTGTGTCTGCCCTGCAGCATTGGATGCACTGCAGCAGGGATACGGAAGTCATCAAAGAACTAATGGAAGTAGAGAATAGCAGCTCCTTGCTGATGAGAGAAGATAGGAGTTGGGGTCTAGATTAGAGATGTCCCGATCCAGGTTTTTGCACTTCCGATCCGATACCGATATTGTTTTTGGACT
>NW_015151051.1:518769-538684 GCF_000732505.1 Cyprinodon variegatus
CGGCGTCCCGATTCGATACGTGGATCGGATCGGGACAAGCCTAGTCTAGATAACAGAAAAGTTGGTTTCCTCTTCTGAGGCTTCTAAAGATACCATCAAAGACACAAACTATTATAATCTTCTTCCTGAGGGCCAATAAAAACCTGCAGGACTGATGCTTGCTTCTATTTCAACAATCAGGAGGAAACAGGAAAAACTGCCTTAATCGTCTGCTTAACTATGTCCTTATGCGCCCCTAATGGGATAGAAGTACAGTAGATTTGGGAGTTTTCTATTTTATTGCTCAAAAGAAAATACATTTTCACATCTATAAAATTCTGTTATTTTTTTTTAAAGTTTTGATTTAAAGTAGACAGCTACAAGTTCAACTCCTGGCCAGTAGGTGGTACATTTTCTCGCTGTCCTTCACTTGTACTTCCGTGGGTCAATTGTTGTCAGTAAGTTGGCAGCATTTTCAATTTAATTCAGTTTATTTCTATAGAGCCTCTTAACATAATGTCATCTCAGGTCACTCTATAGAGACGATTCAACCAGATTATCCAGTCAGATTGATTCAAAGTTTTCTATCTAAGGAAAACAAGGTGATTGCATGGACTCATTGACTCTTCAGCAATCCCTCACACTAAGCATGCTTGTAGCGACAGTGGAGAGGAAAAACTCCCTTTTAACCTTAAGAAACCTCCAGTAGAACCAGGCTCGGTGTGAGCGGCAGACCAGGGTCTGCTGGAGGTAAGGGAGGATGACTAACAGTTCTTCTAGGGGTAAATTAAAACAGCTGTTTCTAGAGCCCCCTAAAAATCTCCACATAGAGTTCCTTAGGTCAAAGTTTGTTAACATTATTTTCTCTAAATTGTATTTTAACTGAGAAAAGCGTTGCCTCGGCTGCACTTCTTTGATCTACATAACAACTGCAACCAGTCCCTGAATGGTTGCCATTTCAGCAACCATGGTTGCCATTTCTATTCTCTGCTCCGCTCTCGCCATATGGTGCCGCTGTTTGACAAAGCCTCATTTCTATGAAGTAGCACGAGATGAGAGTGGAACACTGAACGCTCTCACCGCGTGGGATTCGCCGCTGGCCGCTTCGCCACTGTTCCACAGACAGTTTGTTTAGGGATACTTTGTAAATTCACCACCGTCGCAGTGGAGACCTCATTCGGTCTGAGTGCACCTTTAACAATATTCCTTCAGATGTTCAGTCATGTTTCCTAAATATGTGATAGTCAATTCATATTTTCTTATTTCTTATATTACTATATACTATTACTTATATTACAAAATGTAGTTTGATCAGTTTTATGTTTTGTTTTTTTCCTGTGATCAATGTCATCCTTGCTTCACCATTTTTGTCTCTTTGGTTTCCTTGTTCCTGCTCAGATCTGCTGTGCTAAACAACAACGGGTCCAGCCTGATGTTCCATGTCCCCAGTGCAGAAATGAAAGGCATGGCCAAAGTTTGTGCTCTCCTTCTAGATGGAAGCTGCCATGGCAACCTCGCTATCACCTATCAGTCATCACCCACCTGCAGCGACATTGTACCAGCCATCACCTGGAGAAGGTACTTCACCTTTTTTCATCAAAAATATAGATTCCAGCTGCCGTAGAGAACAGTGCACTGAGAGGTCCTAAAACGTGGTATTAACTTTTTGCAGGACTGATCAACCCTGTAAAGCAAATATATTATATAGCACATAATTGATCAATTATTTATAAGAAAATCTATGGGAATGTAGAGCTGTGTTATGTCTATGGACAGAAACTGGTAGCATTGATTGATTGATTGATTGATTCATTGACCTTATTGATCTCACAGTGCAGAAATGTACTTGTTCCATCAGCTCAAATTGCCCAAGGAGATGAAGAAGGTGCTAGAAGGAAGAAAAAGGTGCATGGGATATATACAGCATATACCATGCGTCCACATAGGACAGGTTTTAATTTTTTTTTATTGATTTATTTGTTTTATTTTTTAAGAGTAGGATTATAATGCAGAGTTCTTACACAGGTGTTTATATAGATGGATATTTATATATATAGTTATTGCTCTGGGTGTCAGATATAGAGAAACAGGTTATTGTATTAAATAGTATTTATTCTCCATTGCAGCAGTTATTGCGGTTGTAGTGTCTCATTGTAGAGTCTGGTTGCAGCAGGGATGAATGACCTGCAGTAGCGCTCCTTTTTCCAAACAGGCTGTAAAAGTCTTTGACTAAAGGAGCTGCTCAGCTCCTCTCCAGTCTGTTGCAGAGAAGGTGGCGTCCATGATGGATGGAAGCTTGGACAGCTCCTTCCTCTCAGCCACTGAGTCCAGAGTGCAGCCTAGGACAGAAACTGCCTTCCTCACAAGCTTATTCAGTCTCTTTCTGTCCCGCTCTGCGCTGCCAGGGGCCCAGCAGACAACAGCGTAGAGGAGGGCTGATGCCACCACAGAGTCAGAGAAGGTTTGAAGACCTGTTTTATTAGGTCTTTGGGTCTTAAGGACCCAGATGGATGGAACAAAATAATATGAATTTAAAACTGAAAGTGAAAATAGTTAAGCTGAATTTTCAATGCAATGAACTGCAGTTTAAAAGCAAATGAAATCATTTGATTGTTTTTATCCAGTTTTACCTCCTTAAATATAGTTTCACTGTAGCAAATTCCACTTTCAAACCAGCTTATATCATTTAGAATTTTGCGGATTCCCTGTGGGTAATCCAAATTCAGCTTCTGATGGCTTTGCTCCATCATTTTGTTGTTGACGAACTTGATCTTTGTTAGATCTTTGTTCTCAGTTGGCATCATGTCTGAGCTGAAAATGTTGTTGACCTGATCTATCAAGCCGAAGTTTCCTAGTCCTGCCTGAAGCATTAGCAGTAGTGCATCACTGCATTTAAAGTTAAAGTGCCTGTGCTTATAGATTAGCTGGCATTGAAGAGGAGCTGAGGCATTTATGTCAGTAAATATTTTATGATCTAATATGTTCAGAAATCTTTTCACCTTTCAAAAGCCAATTTATGTGATCCTTAAAAGCCAGAGAACTCTTCCCTCCTCTGAGTGTTCAGCCCTCATCAGTTAACCAATGAGGCCCCCTCGGAAAAAAGCTGCGTCCTGAATAGTTGAGCAACACATTTGTTCCCTTCCAGTCAGAACATGTTGCATACCTCACCTCTGGCAGCCTGATGCTAATCTGCTGCCAGTGTGAATGATATCTTAGAGAGAAAATGTAGAATCTCTGACCTGCCTGGCTCTGGGATCTGTGGCTGTACAGGCGGCACAACATGATGACCCAATGGAAACCTGTGGAAAAGTAGTGGTGCAACTCATCTTTGAGGATTGCTTCACGTTGAATTGTACTTTCATTTAACCAGCAGGGGGCGAACTTGTCCCCATATCTTGTCACATCAAAGTTTCTCCATTTCCCCTCCATCACATAGCTCAGCTGTGAAGCTTTTTATTTGAATGGGAATCAATTGTACATTTGGTTTGAGATTATCTACACTATTAATTGGCATCAAGGTAAAAAAACCTCCAATTAGAAGTTCTTCCATCTGTAAAAATAAAGACTTGATAAACTTCTTAACTTATCTAGATTGTGCGCTCTGTTCTGCTTCGTGAAAGGCCCACGTCTTTCCTGCACATGATTCTTTCCTGTCCTCCTTTCATGTGATAAGTAAAATGGAGATCGTTAGGCGAACAATCTGAAACAGGATAGATGTTGACCTGCCAGCAATAAGCCCAGTAGATGAGAAAAGCTTTTTGTGATTTAATGGAGTTGAGTTTTAATATTCCTTTGAGAGGAAGCAGAACAACTTGTTTATATATTTTGTAATACATTAAAAAAACAAGAAAGCTTTTTCCCAGTTAGCAGCATCAACACTGAAACCAAGTGGCCAATAGCCCTGTCTATTAATGATACGTCTACGTTTCTATACAATAAGAATTATAAGAGTTTTGCCTTTTTATTCATTTTGTTTTTCAGTTACCATAAATGTTCCTCTTATATCTCATTAAAAAAGGCTTAATAATATGAAAATACATAGTTTTAGTTAGTCAGTCAGCTTCTAAAACAGCTCACACAATAAATTCTTAAAATGTTTGTTTTTTTTCCTCAGCATATAGTAAAAAATGAAGCCCTTTAGTTTATGCAAACGTCCTTTTTATACGAGAGAAAACTCAGGTTTTTAAGAAAGATGTTGCTTATCAACAGTGATGGGACTAACGGTGTTGAAAGTAACGGCGTTACCAACGCCGTTACTTTCAGAGCCGAAAGGAACAAAGAACTAGCAGCTTCCTGGAAATGCAGTTAAAAGTTATAAGTAGCCCCACAAAAATACACGCAAGTAAATACATTCAAAAAAGTACCTAAGCTCAGTAATCAAGTAAATGTACTTTGTTACTTTCCACCACTTCCTAAACGAGACTAAAATGTAACGGTGTGACCTTCAACAGGCTATTCATGCTTACAAAACTTCCAATGCAAATTTAATAAAAGCTGCAGAGAAGAGCTGGAAAAAAAGATCTTCCTTATGACGTAAAACAAATAATTGATGGTTGTCATAAAGTTTTAAATTAACCATGACTGCTGAGTGCGGCTTAACCTGCGTTTTGGTTTTTAGTGCATTATCTCTATTATCTACTGTGTTTATCTCCCCCTAATAAATTATGTAATGATCTGAAAAAGATCTTTTGGTTTTGCTCAGTTCATGTTTAATGTGAAGATGTTAAAAACAGAAGGTATTAGTAAGATGATAAATATTTTCCACAGCAGTGTCCAAGTATCATATTCGATATGCATAACTGTCTTATAGTGGGAAGAGGAAGGTCACTCTTATTGGTACCAGCATGCATTTGGTGGACGGTGTCACACACAGCTCCACCCAACAGGAAGTCATTCCTTACTGGAGCAGAAGTTATCAGGTAACTGACTGGAATGGTCAGGATATAACAAATTATTCAATGTAATTCTGGGAATAGAAATAAAACTCAATCTGTCACAATAACTGGAATATTTTTATATCTTCATCAGAATCTCACCTATGAAACACCTGCAGAAACGGATACTAGGATGTTACGTAGCCCTGTGTTTCTGAAAGTAGCCAATGAGACACTGAAATGCAATAAAGAAATAGTTTACTATCCTGACCCAGAGTTCAACGGCTTCACAGCCGTGAAGGAAGGGATGAATATCCGCATCAGTATTCAAGTAAGACTAATTCTGTCACATATTTATTCACATAAACATCTGAGTATTAGGTTATTAAAGGTGAAATGTCTTTTGTTCTTTCAGAAAAAGGCAGATAATCTGGAGATGAAACCAGAAGAGTTGGATGTTTGGGGGATTGATGGTAAAAAGCAACATCAATGCAACAATATATTCAAAGAAAGTGGCAAAGAGACAGAAACTTTCATCTGTGAGATCGAAGGAATGCAGAACTCTGACTTTAAACAGGTTCAGGTAAATCCTAAAGCTTAATACTCCAGGTTCAACATTATAAAGTATAATTAAAATGCTGTATTTTTGGTCAAAACTATCACAAAGGATTTTTGTATTACTTGGTTAGGAAGAACCTAAACACAGGGCTGAACAGGTAGGTAATAGAAGAACCTCTCACCTGCAGGATGTAGGATTACTGTAGCGATGGAGGGAAGCAGGGATGACAGAAGAGTTTTAACTGGAAGGGAAAAAAATAAAAACTAAAAGACTTAATTAAATGGCAAAGAAACAGAAAAATAACAGGCAAACATCCATAAAACACATTCAAATCAAGCAGATACTCTTTGATCACCTGATCATGATGATAAGAGCAACTCTCCAACCCCCATTTATCTTTGTTTAATCAGGAGTTAATTATGATTCATCCGATTTCTTAGAAAGCAGAGGTCAGTTTCCCTAAGCACACCCATACTGCCTGACCTGCATCATCAAAGATTCTCTTAAAATGAACGTGTCTTAAAACACGAAGTAGGCTATGAGTTAATAGATAAGCAAATATCACATGAATGGCAGTCAGAAGGTCAAAAACACTCGGAGCAGGAATCTCTGCTGGTTTCACTTGTATTAGTTAAGATCATGATTCATTATGACTGAAAATGAAAGTGGCAGGAGGGCTGAAAGGCCAAGGGGAAATAAAGGCCCACTCCCCTTACCGCAAAAAACATTTTTATGATCCATGTGACTTTAGAGAAAATTATTAAAATGACAGGATGTTGAGTTTCTTACAGCATTTTAGAAAAACATCAAAGCAACCAGCAAACATGGTGATGGTAATATGATGGTCAATGCCACCTTTGCTGCTTGACTGAATTTAAGCTTGTAGCAGAAAATGAGTGATGTGAAATCCGCCAACCTGTCAGAGTCTGGGAAATTTACTGTTTCCATCACTTTCACTGAGCCCGGTTCTGCTGGAGGTTTCTTGGAAGCGCAGTATGAGGGATTGCTGCATAACCAATGACAGAAAACAAGTGACTATCCAGGAGCAGCGATTGCTGCAGTGACTTTGTCATCTGCAGCTTTTCCTTTGTTGGAGACTTTTAACCAATTTGATTAATTTTATTTATTTATTTTTATAATAAACTAAACATAACAGTCATGATTTTGCCCTCTCTAGACCTTTTGGTTCTGTTTAAGTTTCTTTTTTAATTTTCAGTTACACTTTGATTTATGCCCTTCTAGTTGTTTTCTAGTTATATTTAAGCAGTGTTTTTTGAGTTACTCTCTGTCGCCCCCTTGTGCCAGTCTCCTTTCCTCTTGCTTCTAGTTGTTTCTATCCACACCTGCTCCCTATCAGCTGTCCCCCATATATTCTCCTCATTACTTCATACCTCCATTCCTTTGTTTCTTTGGTTTATTCCACCCCCAGTGTCTCCTAGTAAAAACTGTTGCAACCATTTTGCTTTTGAAGTGTTGAAATCATTTCTCTTTGATACAGATTAAATATGGAGGAAAGTCTCTAACCCTGAACCAGTCATCTCAACTTCCACTTTATGTACTACTTGTCATTCTCCTGATACCTGTCCTCATTACTGGTAAGTGTCCCATGTTTTCAGTCTCTACCAGCACCAGCAGTCTACAAACTGATCGTTTCTTTTCAGTGGTGTATTTTATCTATCGAAAACGAAGAAAGCACACTGCTGTGACAGACGAGTCGATGGGAGACCTGGAGTTCGACAATATGGAAGACTAATACTTGGAGCAGAGCCCTGCAGAAGGCTGCTGGTGTCTTCCTGAAACCCTGCTGACTGCCTCTTTGGGTCCCTGAGCAAATGGCCCCAGATTGCTCCCTGGGTGCTCCAAGCTGCCCGTTGCTCCCTAAGGAATGAATTGAATGCAGAAGACAATATATATATATATATATATATATATATATATATATATATATAATTTACAGTTGAAATTACTAATAATGTTGTTTTAAGCTTATCCATTAGGAATGATATTTCATAAGGTCGCTGCCACTTTCTACCAGAAAGCAAAGAATATTCCATTTAAAGGAATAGTACACCCAAAACATGATTAGCCTTCATTTTCTACTCACCCTCATGCTGAACAACACCCTAGAGTACTTTTTTGATATCTCAAATGCATCTGGAGATCTGGGAGGCTTCTTGCTGTCTGCTGACATTCAAATAATGGAGGTCTATGGCGCCCGAGGCAGAAAGGTCCATAAAAGTCCACAAAAAACGTGTCAATATTCCTCCATACTGGTCGTCCAATGTATTCCAAGTGTCCTGAGTGGGTAGCGTCCAGAATTTACTCGAAACGAAGTCATTTAGAATGTTTTTAGAGCATAAACAGTAGTGTATAGGATTTCCTGAAAGCGCGCACATGCGCGATCACGACGCTACAGAAGCCGGCAGACCAAACCAGATGAAAGTGCGCATTCAGCGTCTGCTCTTCCAATAATGCAAGCGTAGAAGAAGAAATGTGCCGTTTACCTGTGCAAAGAAACAAACAACGAAAGAAAAATGTCTGAGGACTTCAGTGTTGAGGAAGAGCATGAGTTCTTTGCCGAGCTGAATGCGCACTTTCATCTGGTTTGGTCTGCCGGCTTCCGTAGCGTCGTGATCGCGCCATAGACCTCCATTATTTGAATGTCAGCAGACAGCAAGAAGCCTCCCAGATCTCCAGATGCATTTGAGATATCAAAAAAGTACTCCAGAGTGTTGTTCAGCATGGGGGTGAGTAGAAAATGAAGGCTAATCATGTTTTGGGTGTACTATTCCTTTAATATTGTTGTTTTTTTATTTTTTAGTTGTAATAAAAAAAAAAATGTAAGTAAAAACTGAACAGGTTCAGAACGATGGATCATTTATTATTTTTTCAGTGATTCTAATCTTCCAGGCCTCCTGGTTGCAAAGTCAAGATAAAATGCTGACTTCCTTTATCTGGAAATCTTTTGTAATTGCCTTGAATCCTACTTTTCTGAAAGAAATATCAGTTAAGCTTTATTGGGTTCTTTAGATAAAACATGACCCTAACTCTTAATCATATTAGATATAGTAATATTTTAATCACTCCTTTATGTTTTCTGTTTAGCATCCATGAAGAGAATACAAGTCCTTCTCAAAACATTAGCATATTGTTACTAAGTTCATTATTTTCTTTAATGTAATGTTAATGTAAATGTTGAGTCTTGCATCTCTCAACTTTCTCTTTATAAAATCCCACAGATTCTCTATGGGGTTCAGGTCATGAGAGTTGGCAGGCCAATTGAGCCCAGTGATACCATGGTCAGTAAACCATTTGTCAGTGGTTTTGGCTCTGTGAGCAGCAGCCAGGTGGTGCTGAAAAATGAAATCTTCATCTCCATAAAGCTTTACAAGCAGATGGAAGCATGAAGTGCTCCAAAATATCCTGGTAGCTGCATTGACCCTGCCCTAGATAAAACACAGATGACCACCACCAGCAGCTGACATGGCACCCCAGACCATCATTGACTGTGGCTATTTGACACTGGACCTCTGGCATTTTGGCATTTCCTTCTCCCCAGTCTTCTTCCAGCTTGATTTCCAAATGACGTGTAAAACTGAGCAACAGTTTCTCTAGCCCAGGTCAGGAGCCTCTGCTGCTGTTTCTGGTTCAAAGGTGGCTTGACCTGGGGAATGCGGCACCTGTAGCCCATTTCCTGCACACGCCTGTGCACGGTGGCTCTGGATGTTTCTACTCCAGACTCAGTCCACTGCTTCTGCAGGTCCCCCAAGGTCTGGAATCAGCCCTCCTCCACAATCTACCTCTGGGTCCGGTCTCCTCTTCTGGTTTTGCAGCGTTTTCTGCCACTTTTTCCTTCCCACAGAGGTGCCTTGATGCAGCAGCACTCTGGGAACAGCCTATTGGTTCAGAAATATCCTTCTGTGTCATAGCCTCTTGCTTGAGGGGGGTCAATGATGGCCTTCTGGACAGCAGTCGGTTCGGCAGTCTGACCCATGATTGGGGTTTTGAGTGATGAACCGTGCTTGGAGTTTTAAAGGCCTAAGAAATCTTTTGCAGGTGTTTAGAGTTAATTTGTTGATTTAGATTATTAGGCGCAAAGCTCATTTAGAGACCTTTTTCATATATACTAATTTTGTGAGATAGGAATTGTGGGTTTTCATGAGCTGGATGCCAAAATCATCCGTATTAAGACAGTAAAAGACCTGTGTTAGAGCCATTTTTATGTTTTGCAGTATTTGAGTTAATTTAAGAATGTAAGAATCATTTTGTTCATATTTAGTAATATAGGAATTTATTTTGTTAAATAGATTTTTATTTAGTTACTGTGGTGCATTTGATGGGCTGCTGGTTTGGTGTGAAACTGTCCGGACACATGAAGAAAGGCCGAAGCTGCGAGCCTTAGGAGCATCACAGTTTTGATCGGCACATGGGAATTTTATTTAGATAAGAAGTTAAGGATTCTTTTTTTTTGTTTTGTTTCTAAATTTTTAAAGTTTCTAAAGAAAGACATCAAACTATGTTTCTGATGCAAGACTTTTTATTTCTTTTTTTTTGTTGCGTCTGAAAGAACTTCGAGGTTCAAAGCTATTGAGTCGCCCGCACTCACAACCTGAAATATTTCAGTTAGTGTGCAATGAATCAAAAATATATGAATGTTCAAGTTTTATCATTACCAGGAAAATAATAAGCTTTATCACAATATGATAATATTTTTAGAAGGACCTGTAGAAATGAATCCTTTATTATAGTGTTAGGGCTCAGTCATAATTTCAGTATTTTAAGAAGTATGGACATATATGTGGTTTTTTTATTGTTCCCAAATGTTTGCTAAGAAACAAACTCAAAATAAAGTCAACATAAAGTGAAACAACCTGTTGAATATTAGTTATTATGTCCAAATAGATTTAAATGTGGGATATGAGATGAAAGGTCATTTAAAAATGCAGCAGTTTGCCTCCAACTACCTCACCCCCCCCTCCCCAAATCTGTTTTGTTCACTAGTAAAAATGATGACATTTTTGAACATCCTCTTAATTAGTTATTTGGAAAATAAATGATGAATAGAAGGGAGAAAAAAGAAAAAGCATAATATATATCCTAACCCTTGGACATAATTTTAATGGAATAGTTTTTTGTAACAGTAGATATTGGTCATGTATAAATGAAACACTGTGTTCAGATGATGGCAATGAACTTCAATAAAAAAAAGAAATTAAACTATGCATATGCAAAGTGCAATATTCATAACTAATTTTTTGAAAATATAACAATAAAAATTATTATAGTGATGATGATGATAATATTAAAAAAGGACAGTTGTAATAATCATCAGATTAATGACTCAAACAAGTAAAGACTTGTAGTCTAACAGTATTTACTCTATGAGATACATAGTTATCGAATAGTAGTATACATTGAACCAAAGATATGAATAATAAAAGTATGGGTATTAATAATACAAATAACAAAAAAAAACAGAAAAAAAGAATTCAAATTCTTTGATCAGCGCTCGTTTTGAACAATCGTGGAGTCTTCCATTTAGAGTTGAGGGGAAAAAAGACCCTCTTGTATCACATGGACCTGTTAAAATCAATCAGTTATCATTTCTGAAGTGGATATACTGATGACACTATGTCTGCTTGTACCTAAAGTTGGCTTAGTAACGTGGCAGTATCAGCACCATGGACAGTGCACCGTCACCTATAATGGGAAATGATAGTGACTATAGTACCTTTACAGTGCCTTTACACATAAAGCCTTCAATTTAGATCAAATTGGACACATGCTACTTCACTTGCCTCGGATATGATGCTAAACAGTTGCCTTGGGTGATATACCAATTTCCTTGACTATTGTTGGATAAAACATGAAAGTGGGAATCTCTAAGCCAATGAAACAATGTTTTTTTTTTTACTGAGACAATTTTGTACCAATGACCAATGGACATGGGGGACATGTCCCCTGTACTTTTTTAAAAGCACTTTTAACTTTCCAAAAATAATCATTCCTGGCTGTGACGACTGCGTTGGATTCTCAGAGTTCCCATACAAACCACGCGGTGAAGGACGGTGAAGCGGCCAGCGGTGAACTACATGATGTCAGAGCGTTCACTACTCCTTCTACCTTGTGCTACTACATAGATCTGAGGTCAAACAGCAGCGTTGCATGGAGTGAGAGGAGCGGTGATCGCTGAAGATGGAACGAGCTGAACTTTTCTAAGAAATCAGATCATGGCAGCCAATCAGGGACTGAATGTAGGCAAAGCTTTTATACTTAAAATGGAATACATAGAAATAAGGAATGATCCAAAGAGTTATTTATGTAGCTTTAAATAAAGCTGTTTTATATAGTCGAAACAGCTTTTTAAAAAAAGCTGTTTTAGTTGCTTTTTAAGACGCTCTCTATATGCAAGGGGTAACGGCCGTTACATTGGAGGCTGGTGATTTACTAAATATTAAACAAAACTGAGCAAATATGAGCAAGACTGCATCCTCTTTCCTCATGTTAAGATGAAAGATGGACATTGTTTCTCAATGTCCAAAATTGTTGTGTACTCTAATTAATTCCCTTAATTTCTAGTTTTTTTATAGTGTTATATGTAAATGGACCAGAGCCTTTTTAGTTCCATTGATCATTTGAAGTCAAGATTTCTTTGTGTGATTAAAATGACAGATACGTGGCTTTATGAATAACACTTTGCCAATGATACCCTCCTGTTGGACAAAGAAGGCTATACTACGTGAGATTAAAACACACAGTGATATTTCAAAGCTCTACAATTGGAAATAAACCTCAGAGAAGCATCAAAAGCAGAGTCAATCTTTCAAAGATTTTCAGCCGAGGGCATCATGTAAGTATGTTTCTTTTTAGAGCTTTCAGCACACAATTGCACAAATCGCCAAGGCAATGCGTTGCACTCTAGAACACGAGAAACACTCTAGATAGACGAGTCTGAGTAACGCCATCTCACTGCGGAGCCGAGTCCCACCTGGTTTTTAGACGTACAGTGTGTTGTGATCCATTGCCGCTGATGTAACCGAAACTACGCCCCTCTGTGTCACTTGACCAAGTCACACTGCCCGTTTACTGTGATTCAGAAGAAGCTGAAAGCAGTCTTTTTATTCTTCCTGCAATTCAAACCAAGTGAGCGCAGTGTACCCTGAATCCTGCTAAAGCAGAGACATAGAAGAGCTATTCCAGCTCTGCTAACCACAAAACAGCAGGGCCCCAAATCACTCTTAGCCGAAGGAGCCGTTAGAAGCCGCCAGTCTGTGACTGCCTGAGATGGAGCCGCACCCAGGAGCTGCTGGAGGCTGCTGCTACAAGCTAACCACCGTAGCTAAAAGGGAGACGTCCCGTGCCAGCGTAAGTTATAAAATTAACTTATTAATAAAACTTCCTTTTATTGTTGCATTGGATTGATCCAAATCTCTTTGAGTTGCTGTTGGACAAACGGACTGTTTTACCATGGGGCCTGCAAAACACCAGACCAAGCTGAAGGCCTTCACTCCACCAAACCAGAAAAGTAACTTCACCCTTCCCCTTCCTTTCCATCTGATGCTTAAAGCTACAGTGTGTAACTTTTAGCGACATCTAGTGGTCAGACTGCAGACTGCAGCAACATGAACATCCCCCCCCCCACCGCTTCTCCCCCCCAACAGTACAGCGAGCGTTACGGGACAAAATGTCTTCCATGACGTCGGAATCACCTACCTTCTCAAGTGATGAGGTTTGTTTACATAGATAATTTTACAGATAGTATTTCATTAGTCTGTGTAGGGTATAGATTTCATGTAGACTTAAGATAATAAATATACCCGTTATTTTTTCTACATCGTTGTGATGTTTTGGCGATCTCTCAATCGCTAGTTTGTAGCGCAAAGATGTCTGCCTCTATTGGCTGCGAGACCCGCTCCTATGTAATTATAAATAACGAATTCTAAGGCAACGCAAATATTAAGGTTAAGAGGTTGAGCTCGTAGATGATGATAAATAACATAGTTATGTATAATATATTACATTTCTGACTGTATATCCCTGTAATGATTACACACTGTAGCTTTAATAAGTGCTCTGCTTGGCTGAACCTGTAGTTCAGCCATTTTTTCTTATAATAAGCTTTCTGATTCAACTGCTGATGTTTTTAAGAGTTTAACTGCTCACTGCAGACTGAACGAGTCGCATGTTACTGAAGCTAACTGCTACATCGTGAGATAACCCTCTCTTTGTTTCAGTTGGACCCGACCGAAACCAGAACCCCTTGAGCCAGCTAAGCTAACGGGTCTTTCAGCCTCATCATAGTTTAATGCATTCCTGAGTCATTATTAACTTTTCACCATAAAATCAATGAAACTTCACTGTTTTGACTGCAGTTAACATCTCTGCATCAGGGTTTATCGACATTTAATCTACTGCTATAATAAAGGACACTTTCAAATACATTAAGTCTTAAACTTAATGTATTTGAATGGACTCTTAAACACCTCTTCCATTTTGCTTATTTTCAGTAGTGTTTAATGTTTGAGTAGTTATTAATTAGTAATTGTATCTAATAAAGGTACCATTTTTTTTATCCATGCTCTTTAATCACTCAGGTTTGATTCACTCTTATTTCAGTAGCATCTGAATGAACAGAGACACATTTATTTGGTTGGTGATTAATAGCGTTGCTGATAGCCATAGCCCAAATTACTAAATTGGTGAAAGACAACTGAATTTATAACAGCCCGATTCAGAAGTCCAACCTTTTAAGTAAAAGGCTAAAACCCTGATCAGTAAGAGAATTACAGTTGTAATCACTCAACTGATAATAATTGATTAGTTTTACCCTTGATTTGAATGACAAATTAACAAAACTTCCAGTTCTAATTACTTAAAGCTACAGTGTGTAATAATTACAGGGATATACAGTCAGAAATGTAATATATTATACATAACTATGTTATTTATCATCATCTACGAGCTCAACCTCTTAACCTTAATATTTGCGTTGCCTTAGAATTCGTTATTTATAATTACATAGGAGCGGGTCTCGCAGCCATGGAGGCAGACATCTTTGCGCTACGGCAGCGCAGAGCCAACAAACTAGTGATTGAGAGATCGCCCATTATGCTCCAAAGTAACTACGGCAAGTTGAGAGAGATGAACTGAGACAGTACTGAAATCTATACCCTACACAGACTAATGAAATACTATCTGTAAAATTATCTATGTAAACAAACCTCATCACTTGAGAAGGTAGGTGATGCAGACGTCGTGGAAGACATTTTGTCCCGTAACGCTCGCCGTACTGTTGGGGGGGAGAAGCGGTGGGGGGGAGATGTTCATGTTGCTGCGGTCTGCATTCTGGACGTTAGATGTCGCTGAAAATTACACACTGTAAATTTAATATATTCATAATATCCTGATGAACTTTCACAACAAGTGTGAGCAGGTAGATCGCATCAGAGCATCGGGTTGCACAATGTGAGAACGTATCGTGAGCTGTGAACTTCTAAACCCTTAGGTTTCATCTTACAGTTTGAGGTATAGCTATATGCAGCGATTGAAAAAAATTGTACAGTGTATCCCTGACTTCAGGAAGTATTCCCTCTGATTTGCGCCTACACTTTAGATGTGATTAATCCAGGGCCTTATCTACCATTAAGGACACCGAGGTCATATCCTCTGTATTTTTATTTATTTATATTTTGCCTAAATTGTGATATATAAACTAAAAATAAATTCCACTGAAACTGAGTGTAGAATGAGTATCTAGGTCAGAAGATGTGGTGCCAGAGACTCCGTCATGGGAGGATAAGCCTCTACACGGGATGTACCACCGATAATCGAAGTAGCAGATATTCAAAAAAAGGCTGAAACAAGTCAACGTATAGTATGACCTTAAAAATAGTCCAATAAGACTCAAAGTATAGTAAGACCTCAAAAAATATGCCAGAACAAGTCATATTATGGTATGACCTAAATAATTTGTTAAAACAACTCAAAGTATGTCCTCAAAAATACGCTAAAAAGAGTCAAAGTATAGTATGGCCATAAAACTGCGCTAAAAACACACATACTGGAGTATGACCTCAACAATAGTCCAAAAAGACTCAAAAATATGCCTAAACGAGTCATACTTAGTAAGAACAAAATATTGGCTAACGCGAGTCATAGTATACAATGACCAAAAAATTGGCCAAAATGACTCATAATATAGTATGTTGTGCCATATGCCATGATCATGGTCTTTTGACATTGGGAACCAGTGTCCATATTTCACTTGACATGATGATGTGGAATCAGCTGTGGAATCTCTGCAACCCACTCTCTGTTCAGCAAGTCACGTGGAAGTGAGACCAACCACCCCCCCTCTGTGTGAGGACAGACAAAATCACAGAGCACACAAAATTCTTTCTCTCTTTAGCTCCTGTGCTCTTTGCCACCTCTACCTTGCAGATGAAGCTAGGGTCCAGACCCAGATCTCCAGAATCCTCAAGGATAAGTCAGAACCTATCAGAACCAAACTGCTACAAAAGAGAACTTTCACAACACATTTCTCTTGAGTTTCGGAACTTATAGAGCCACACTGAAGAGAAAGACTGCCTTGATGAACGACTGAGAATCATACCCCATTTACACTACCCTTGAAAAACCAATCCATGCCGAGACCAGTCCAAGCTTGGATCAGTTAACCAGGCCGAGCTTGGTTCTGACATCTGTTTACTCATCACGCTATCTCGCTTTCTCGACTCTTCGCCTCCTAGTGACAATCTGCGGTATTACTGCCAGTATTGAAGTAGGAAATCAAGCAGTTGGTGGCAGTAATGCACCAAAAGTTGTTTGCCAACCGCCCTAAAACACAAGAAGAAGACGAAGGAGGGAGGGAATCAAGCAAATCAAAATGGCGGCGCCTGTCACATTCGGAAAGTTATGCTTGATTATTATTGTTGTACTTTGGTGTTTGCGGAGGGTCAGGCAAAGACGGCAACCTTTTGTGGATGTTTATAGTTGATTATAGTTGTTCTTCTTCTGTTTTGTGTTGGTTGGCAAGCAACTTCTGGAGCGGCATTACCGCCAACTACTGGAATAGAGTGTGAATCGGGATGTGCAGCCAGACGGAGATTATGCATTCTGGGCATGTGTTCTTGTTAGAAAGAGAACAGAGCCAGGGAAAAACCGAGCCGAGCCCATCTCTGGAACTGGTCTGCAGTTAGCTCGGGTCGGTTGTGTCTAGCTCGGTTCAGTTCAGTTTGCTTTCCATTTATACACGATAAGTTATCTCAGTTACCGGTCTCGCGCGGTTTTTCAAGGGTAGTGTAAATGATGTAAAATAACCCCTGCTGTGTGTCTCTGAGACAAAAACCCCTGGTTGACTGCTGAGCTGCAGCTGGATGAAACTTAACCTTTCCAATGGACATGGAACAAAGGGTTTGCACGTCTGGCATGATTAGGGACAGAACAAATAATATTTCTTTTGATGATGTTAATCATATTACGTGTTTATTGCTGAGTAAAGACAACACTAATTGACGTTAAAGAATGGACTGCATGCTACGCTATGCTACAGGAATATGTATTGAGCTGTTGCTGAAGCTTGGACAAACTTTATTTACTAAGGGTCTAAACAATGATATAACATTAGTGTTCATGTGTTTCTCAGATGCTCATTGCATTTACATTACCAAGTATGACCAAGAGTCATTTATTAGAATCCCGATGTCTATTCACTGCTAGCTATTTCAAAGAGGGTAAAGATTAATTTGACTAAAGGTTATTTGTTCTTGATTAAGCAAATCATTTAATAAAACATTATTTGGCCAAATAATGTTTTATTCACCTCATGGCTTTGCATTGTGAACCGATCTGAAAAGATTCCAATTTCTTTGAATTAGTGAAAAGCTAATTTGGTCTTATCCCAAATTCATCAAGATAAACTTTGTTTTCCTACACACATCTGACCTTAAACTCTTATATGGTTTTCAACCATGTTTCCCCTTCCTCTTTGTACATAGTTGTTTTGTTTAGTTTAGTTTCACTAGTCTTAGTTGAGAGCGTTAAACTGAAATATGTTTGACTTGGAGCTGAATGACTTTTGTTAATAAACTCTTATATTTTGAACAGAAGTTGTGGTGAATTTATTCCATGTATGAGCAGAATTAACTGTTTGACCATGATAAGAGCTTGAATCACTCTTTCGTCTATTTTTTTAACACACAGCTAGTAGGGTTGTGTGTCATAAACAGTATATTATAGCCGAAATAATATCTGTATAAATAAGATATTTTACCAACCCCACCAGGGAGAGCAATGTACAGCTAAAAGTATCAGAAATATAAATTCCCAGCTGCCTGGGAGAATAATTGGTCATAAAATCACAACAAGTAGGACCTAAATAATTGGACAAAATGAGTCATAGTATAGTATGACCTGAAAAATGGTCCAAAATGAGTCATAGTATAGTATTACCTAAAGAATTGGCTAAAACGAGTCAAAGTATAGTATGACCTGAAAAATATTCCAGAACGAGTCATAATGTAGTATGAGCTAAATAATTGAATAAAATGAGACATAAAGTATGACCTCAAAGATTGGCTTAAACAAGTCATAGTATAGAATGACCTCAAATATTGTCAAAAACATGTCATATTTTGTATGACCTAAATAATTGGTTAAGAAGAAGAAGAAGTATAGTATTACCTAAATATTAGTCCAAAATGAGTCATAGTATACTATGACCGCAAAACAGGTCATAGCATTGAATGTCCAAGAGAATGTGGATAAAATGAGTCATAGTGAAATATGATGTTAAAATTAGCCTCAAATTTGTCATAGTACAGTATTACCTCAAACATTTGCTGAAACGAGTCAGTATAGTATGACCTCAAAAATAGTCCAAAAAGAGTCATAGGATAGTAACACCTAAATAATTGGCTAAAATGAGTCATTGTATAGTATTGCCTAAATAATTGGGTAAAACGAATCGTAGTATAGTATTAACTCAAAAATAGTCCAAAACGAGTCGTAGTATAGTATGACCTTAAAAGTAGTATGATGTCAGAAATAGTCTAGAATGAGTGATAGTATTGTATGAAGTCAGAAACAGGCTAAAATTAGTCATAATATAGTATGATGTCAGAAATAGGCTAGAATGAGTGATAGTATTGTATGAAGTCAGAAACAGGCTAAAATTAGTCATAATATAGTATGATGTCAGAAATAGGCTAAAAAGAGTCATAGTATTGTATGAAGTCAGAAACAGGCTAAAATTAGTCANATATCAAAAAAGTACTCCAGAGTGTTGTTCAGCATGGGGGTGAGTAGAAAATGAAGGCTAATCATGTTTTGGGTGTACTATTCCTTTAATGGGTTGGTGGCTTTTCAGGGCAGTTGGTTACCTTAGATTTTAGGGAGTCATATTGAAGAGGGTTAAATTGAAATGCACACTACATTTTATACTGTTGTTTGTAAAACAATGTTTTTAAAAAATTCCTTTTCCTTCCACTTTAAAATGATTCCCTGTTTGGTGTTAATCACATACATTTCTAGGGAAATACATTGAAGCTCATTGTTTAATTTCACACAATGTAAAAACTGTATTAAACATGAATTCTCCTTTTAATGTGTGTATTTCTTTCCTTCTATTATTCCTGCTCTCTCGCTATAGGAAAACCTTTCCATCCCAGCATGCAACGCTCTCTGGCTTCGCCGCTGTATATATCTCTGTAAGCACATCTTTTGCTTCAATTTACTGTAATGGTTTTTAAATGATGTGTCTGTAGATATTTTCCTTCTACCCCTGGGAAAAATAACAACATAAACATGTATTTTTGTAAAATCCATACTGATACATTACAATTCCCAGAGTCACTGCATGAGTTAAGTCGCACTTTTTTCTACTCTGCTCAGCCATTTCTAAACATAAGATATCTTCACAAGTGTGAGCTTTATTTTATTCTGTCAATGCTTCTGCTCATTTAGAACTAAGTAAAAAGAGTGGAAGTCTATTAAAATAACACAAAACATAATAAGAGATTAACTGATGAAAAATGTTATGCCAAATTACTGATCATGGATTTTGTAAAGCAGTGACTTGCCAAGAGCAATAAATGATAGCAGTGTAATTTTTCTTACTTGATGAATAAAGTAAAGATTAAATTGGCTTTAGAATATTTTATTGGAAATTAAAGTACTGGTTTTATATATAGTATCTCAGAGATAAATAGCTGCCTCTCTGTAAAAATCACTGCAGAGGCAAATGATGCTCAAATAAAAGTAATTACGGCAATTAAAGCCTTCACTCTCTTGTTTTATTTTTCATACACACCTCAATGTATTGATGTGTGAAATATTTGATTAAGATTTTGAAATGTTTTCTGACAGATTACCTTTAAAATATATGATATATGGCAAAAAAAGGCCAAAAAAATTAAAATTTGCTGTTTGGTCTTTGACAGTTAAAAATGTCACAAACCGGCATTTTGTCATGAGCGACCTCTGAGTATTTATATAAGCAACCAAG
>NW_015151051.1:541649-545717 GCF_000732505.1 Cyprinodon variegatus
ATGGATGGATGGATGGATGGATGGATGGATGGATGGATGGATGGATGGATGGATGGATGGATGGATGGACAAAGGATAATAGAGAGTTGCAGCTAGCATGCAGATCCATGCATGATAGTAGAAGTAAGAACCTTTTCATGCAAAGGTAACAGCTAATTCTTGCAACCATGGACTCTGGACAAGGCCATGAAAAAACTGAAAACCTAGAGTGAAACATCTACAAGCCTGTGCTTAAAGCAAAAGGAATTGCAATTGTCATAATGTTTGAAAATAATCGTTGAGCCTTCTCTACGACTATCATAGGGCCTATTGGCTGCTTCATCAATTAATGCTTTGTTTGCCCAGCCAGCATTCTGTTTAGGTTGATGGTCAACCTTAACGATGCTTTAAATCACTCACAATCTGACCCCATTCACCCTGATAACCATATTTAATTTATCGCAATCAACGTATAGTGGATTATGTAAAAGCATGGCTTAAAAAATTATGCACCCTTTTACCTTCACTCAACATTTATGTGCTACATCGTACCGGTCTATCACATGACATCTTGAAAAAACACATTTTAGACAAATATGGAAAAAAAAAAATACTGATTTTGAATAATTTCACAAAGCATGATACTGTACTTGTTCCTCACTGCCTTTATTCTTTCTTCTTCTCTCTAAGCTATCTGTCTTTTACCAATCTGTGTCTTTTCTCACAGATGTACTTCAATGCCAGCATCAACAGTACGACTAAGCTGCTGAAGCCCCTGCTGGTGTTTGCTTTCTGCATGGCTGCAGGCCTTGCTGGCCTGACTCAGATAACGCAGCACCGAAGTCACCCGATAGACGTCTACGTGGGTTACCTCATAGGAGCCGGCATTGGAGTTTATCTGGTTAGTTTATAGAAGAGCAGCGTGGAGGGTTAATGAAACGCAAAGAAGATGGTCGCTGCATTCTTTAAAATAATGTAGTCAAAGCAAATGAAAGCAGTATTCAATTATTTTGATCATTTTAAATGTAATTACTCATTATATTACATTGCAGTACCTGTACTTTTCATTTAAGAATTAGTTTTATCTTCAAAGCTTATTTAACAGCCAGCAAGCAGCATGGTGGGAGTGACACAATTAGATGTTTTTTATTGATGCTGTCTGCCTTGTTGTTGTATTGTTTTTCTTTTAACAATATCACAGCATGTAGCAAACTGCTCATTTTTGCAGCACTTTCATCTTTTTTCTCAGCATTTTTTTTACACACTAAATATAGCTTTTTTTCTATTAAGGAGGGGAAGCGAGAGAGAATAAATAATCCGATAAAGATTCCCTGAGAATTTTCACACTTCATTATAAGTCGACTTGTCGTTACCAATTTTCCACGCCTCTCCTCTCTTTCTGCAGTCTTTCACTTTTGGAAAGAGCTTTTTAAAGATTGAAAGAAGAAGGAGAGTCACTCTGACCTTAGGCATAATAAGAATAAGGACAGGCAGCTATAGTATTCATGTATTCTCTCTCAACTAAATGAAAAACTCCAAAAAGATTAAAGAAATACGTTTTCACGCTCTTTATTTAACATGTGGCGTGCTCCTCTGATTGTTCTTTTTTCCTCCCTGTATCCATCTCTGTCTGTTAGGCTGTGTACGCTGTGGGAAATTTTAAGGCGTCAGAAGAAGATGCTCCCTCTTTGCAGCGGCTGACTTCAGTCCATCAGAAAGATGGACTTAGAGTGTTGAGCCAGCGGAGCCATGATTCACTGTACAGGAAGACTCCCAGGGTGTCTGAGAGCAGGGAGGAGCTGGGGGCTGGGTTGGGTTCCGGAGCCCGCAGTAAGGTGAGGAGGGAAAAGGCATCCCTTGCCTCCCTGAAACGAGCGAGTGCTGATGTAGAGCTCCTGGCAACACGTGGACCCATGGGCAAGGAGACTATGGTAACCTTCAGCAACACCTTACCCAGAGTCGCAAATGGAAACAGCCCCATCTCACCTTCTGATGAGCCGATCATCACGCAGCGCCACATGACCTTCCACGTCCCCTCTGATTCCCAGAGGTCTCGGCAGCTGGTGTCAGAGTGGAAGCAAAGATCGCTGGAGCTCCGCAGTCAGAGCTCTAGGGATGAAGATGAAGGAGAGGATGAGAGGGACAGAGGAGGTGAAAGAGGAGCGGCCGCAGGCGAAGGAGAGAATAAAGGGATGCCTTCATCTCTTTATCCCACAGTGCAGGCCAGCAACAATCCTTCAACAGCAGCTACAGCGAGGATGGCTGTGGCACCCCCACTGGTTCACATCCCAGAGGAGGCCTTGCGACCTCCGCCTGTTTCCCCTAAGAGTGCCAAAACACGAGCCAAATGGTTGTCGCTTACTGAGGGAGGAGGAGTGAAAGAGCCTGGATCAGGACCCATTGCTGTTTCAACTCCACGGGTACCGAACACACAGCCCAGCCAGCCTCCCAGCCAACAAAGGGTCACTCAGGTGAGGAGGCTTTAGAAAATACATACAGTACCCTATTATTTTCAATTTATATGTTATATAGGTATATAGAAAACACACAACCCTTTCTCCTAGATTGGGGGAAACATGTTCTAGCTGACATTAAAGTTTGATATACAGCCACAGATACAATAGGATAGTTTAGATGAAAGGATATTTGTGTTACAATTGCCCAGTCAAAGTCCAAACTTATATCTGGTTTAGCTTTTGAAGCTTGGCTGAAGTTACAAATACACATTTATTAATTTAACCTCTTACACCCTNCATCCATCCATCCATCCATCCATCCATCCATCCATCCATCCATCCATCCATCCATCCATCCATCCATCCATCCATCCATCCATCCATCCATTGTGATTTTTTAAAACCCTTGTGTCTCCTAGTTACACTTGTAAATTACACCTTCATATTTCAAAAAAACTATATCTATGGGTAATGGATGCAAATCAGATCAATCAGAGATGTAACCAATTGTAAGAATGTGATTATGCCCAGCAGAGTGTGCACTTATTTCTTTCAATTCTGATTCCTTTAATTACAGGCTACTCTAATGAGTAACTTAAGATAGAAATTGCTCACTAGAAATCTTTTTTTCCCAGCACATAATTGAGTGGTTAGTGATACGAATATCCCAACTAGAGTGAAACCACCAGGTATAATTGTCCTCCTCTCTGATATTGAACCGAATGCGTCTCTCCAAACAGCAAGAACGGGGGTCATTGTGAAGTTTCCTGCATTGCTTCAAGCTAATCAAGTCTCTGCATAGTTAATTCATTTCTACTTAATTAGAAAGTGAAAGAAGAGGTTAATCGGAAAAGGTTCTTAATGTCATTTGACTCTACAGTTACCTAAAGCGCTAGTAGTCAGACTTGTCTCCTTGTAACAAAAAAAGAGATAACAATGAACCAAGTACAATCAACTTAATCTATTTACACATGCACAAAAGCACTGTAAACACAGGACAAACAGTACAATAGGACTGGCATATTACATCGAGTCTGACGCTAAGAAATGGTCATAACCCTTGAACAAATAATGGCACTCAATAAAAAGTGAGGCTTTTCCCACCTAAAAAATGCCTCCAATAGAGAGTGGAAATAATATAGATCAACTAGCACAATGGTGCAGGCTGAATGTAACACGTATTGCATTCAGCCTATTCAAGGTTGCTCGCTTAGCTTTGTGTACTTCCAAACCTTTATGCATGTGGAACTTGCCTCTACAGGATAGACGGGTCAAAGAGGTTAAATTGATTTATTTGCTATTGGCTGTTTCCTGTTTGCTTTGCTGATCTCCACGCTTCTGTGAAATTGCTTTTGTGTTATGGCTGTATCTGTGCTCCAAAAGACAACAAAAAAAAGAAGGTGGTTTAGACACCTGATATTCATCCTTTTGCTTAGTATTTTTAAGTAATACAAAGTGAACGCGACACATTTAATGAGTGAAGATGAAAGAGGTAAGCTTTGAAAATTTTCTTAAAGGTTTTCGCAACAATAACAGAAGAAGCCATTTGGAGCTACAAGCAACTATTTTTGTAAAAAAAAAAATATTTATGTTAGCTGTTGACTAATGATTAAATTTGTAGGGACGTCATATT
>NW_015151052.1:0-25388 GCF_000732505.1 Cyprinodon variegatus
GTGGATGAGGAGGTGAACCTGGATAACAGACCTCACACCTCCTTTATAAGAGATGACATGATGTATGCAACATGTGTTAGGCTCTACTTAACATGTCATAGAGTAATTTTGATGGCAATCACTGAATCAAATGAAGCACAACATATTGATCAAATTATTCTGAAATTAATTTGGGTCACATCAGTCACTTCTCTGTTTCTTACTTAATGACATCAGTACCGCTGCAAGCTTTAAACTCTGTCACATGACAAGGTTAATAACCTAACATTTGTAAACGGGTAATCCATTAGTAGAGGTTTTTCATGCTGTTCTAGGTAAATTGACAACTATGAAACAGCTCTATCACTTGTGCTGTTAAACAAGTACTACTGAAAGTTTCCGGTTTGTGACTTTTCCTTCACTGAAATTGACAGACAGACAGACAGACAGATTGATCGATCGATCATTGGGATGGTATTGAGGAAAAACTCTAAATAAAATAAAAAACCATGAAAAGGCTTAAAATAAAAAATTAAAATAGCATCATTACCGCTGGTTAAGCTTATTTGGCTACAGGACAAGGAATTTATTTATTTTTGTTTATCAAGAGTGTTTGGTTTGCAAGTTATTTTGGACGGTCCCTAAAACAACCACCTAGCAACAGAGAGTCTCTGGCTCCTGGTATGAGCTCCTGAATCTGATCAGCCGTGAGCTAGGTGCCTCTAACTACACAGAGCTTGAATATCGAATATCCAAAATCTAACTTACTTCACCACAGATTATTTTTTTGCTAAAATGAGTGCCAATGCATACAATCAAATAGTTGTTGATCTATAACCTGCCCCCTCGAAAACCGATAATCTAATAAACATGAAGTTCTTGAATATGTCAGACTGCCTTCATGTTAGTTCTACTGTTGAGTGGTGTTTAAATTTTAATGCAACTCATTCATTATTACTGCTACAACCATACTGTTTTCCTCTTCTCTTTATATTACTGCAACATAGTTAATCCATCACTCCAGAATATCATCCCCCAAATGAAGTCGTATACCATGGTTGCTTCTTATTGACTATCTCATTGACTCCCAAAGTTGAGGAGAGAACCCCAATGATGGTCCTTGATCAACCAATATGGGGTCTTGAGATCCACAAAAAAACAACTAAACAATAGATAACTATGTTAAAGGTATATTGGAGGATCTATGCAAACTTTTGAAAAGACCCACCCGCTCCAGAAAAATTTTGTACATGCACAACCCTGCACAACCCTGTACCCGCTCCCGAGAGGGAATGCCTATTAAATGCATGTGAGAGCGTGCACGAGCACATTTCTCCTCGTGCACGCTCTGTATAAAAGTTGCCATTTGCATTGCTCATACAAGCTTACTTTCCAAAAGAAGATTTGCAGTTTTTCCATAATGTCAGACTCACCATGGGTAAGTGAAAATGTTGACGTAGGACGGCATTACGTGATCATATCACCAGAATGATTGACAATTAGTAGGACCCCTTATTTTGACGATCCACCCAGAAAAAGAACATCCACCACTACACCTTTAAAATGTTTAAAGGTATCAAATCTTCACTTAATAAATGTGCAACATCAATTACTTTGGTTGTTGATGCTTGCTTTTAATATAACTACACCTTGCGTTAATTGATTGGTGGAAATGTTTGCATTTTCAACCAACAGTTGGGGTCATCAATCAACTCTGGTGACATTTTCTCGGTTAAGAAGCTGAAAAGTTTGAGAACCTCTGTTTCAAAGAGCTGATGATGTTTGAAACCCTATAAACTCATATTCTGCCTTGTCGTGATGAAGTCTAAAACATCCCCTCATCATGGTCGGATTAGGCACTTCTGTGACGACAAAATTAGCAAGACCTAAAAGGGAAAAAATAAATAATGCATTGGAATATTTAACTTCTGGAGAATAAATAATAAATAGAAGTTGCAATCTGCGTAGTAGATCAATCTTGATTACATAAGGTTCGATATGCAGCAGCTTCCCAGTTTGATGCTGCATTTTGCTTTAAAGTTATCAATGATGTAATGAAGGAGAACTCGGAGTGCTTCAGGTCTTTTCAGAGTTATGTATTTCTATTCAGAGTGTGAGGAGAAATTAGTTAGTTCATCCATATTTCTCTTCAAAAGCATTATGGAGGCTCTTTGGTTTAAGCAATTATCAAACCTAATTCCTAATTTGTGTCGTTCTTCATTTTTAATTAGCTTACCATTAGCCTATCATTAACACTATTTAATTAGGAGGTACACATTCACTAATGTTTAAGCAGCTCCAAGTTCCTCATTTGTTTCTAATTTGTTTTCTTAAATAGTTTACAATGGACTGTCTCTCCTTATTTTTCTACAGATACAGATGATTTTATAACACCTTATTGGAACATGAAACTCACAGATGACACACTGGTTAAGCTCTATGAAAGCATGTCTGTTTTAGGATGGAATCCCCTCTGTATATTGGAAAAAACTTTAGCCTCTTTTTGTATTTTTAGAGAAAAAGTTCCAGCCTACAGATACTTTATTATTAAAGAAAACCTTATTTCTTTTACATTTGAATCTAAGCTTTAGTGTATTTTACTTGGATATTATGTAAAAGACCATAAACAAGATGATAACTGTGAAAAAAAAAATATATATTTTTTTTACTTTTATCTAAGCTAGAGATGTATGATGTTTTGGTACCGATATTTGATACCATTGTTTATTTATTTGAACATCTAGGTATTGGTCCGATAACTAAAACAATGTTTATTTTCATGTATTCATGGTTTTTGTTTCAGTAGAAAGAGAGGAGGGAATCGGTCATGTGTGGTTTGTTTGTGATGCAGCTCAGGAGTGTAGGAGTTTAACTTATAGGTATGGTGAAGGATTTTCGCGATTTTTGGAAAAGACCCACCCTCTCCACTTTAAAAAAAAAAGCATATGCACAACCCAGTACCCACTCCCGTGAGAGAACGCCAGGTCTAATCGTAGCCCTTTTGCAGAAGCGCTCCCTCGGTGAAGGCCCGCTGGCTTTGATGGCCAGTTTTTGCTTTATTTGGCAAAAAGTTCATTTGATTTGTGTTTATTTTACTATATTAACTATTATTCCCCCAATAAATGAAAAAAGTAAGAATTTATTATTATCTAGAGACTATCAATAACCGGAGGTGGCTTTGATCACTGATTTCTTTTTTTTTTTTTAAAGCAAATGTTGTATCACAAGAATACATATAAGCTTACTTTCCAAAAGCAGATTTAAAAATTTTCCCCTGTATCAGACTTACCACTAGTGTTGCACCGATGCTATTTTTTGGCACCTGTTACCGACACCCGAGACCTGATACCTGGCTGTGCAGTATCGCCAATACCAATACCATCTGTTTGAAATTGATGTGTGTGTGTATATATGAAGAACTGCATACTATTTGGATGTAAAATAATTGCAGCTTTGTCAAGCTGCTGCCTACCTTTGTGAAACAGGAAAAAGACTAATACAATGTCATTCCAGTAGAACTTTTATTTCCTACCTGGAATGGGTGTGTTAAGTGGGGGTGGAGTTTTGAAATGCAGACTGAAACTGAAGGTGGTTACTTCAAGATTTTTTATCCAAAAAGTTAAACAGAAGCAAAAATCCAAAAACATAAATCCACAAAAATCCAAAAATGCTGACAACAAGGAATACTCAAAACAAGAAGAGGACAAAGTAATACGACAGAATGACTGAACAGGAGGAGAATAAATGTGAGAGAGAAACAAAGACCAGGCTAATTAGCAGATTGGGAGCAGGTGTGAACAGAGGCAAGAAGAGAGCTAGGAAAAAGGAGACTGACACAAGAGCGCTAACAAGAAATATATAAGAACTAAAATACAATACTAAAAATGACTAGAACACAAGAATGAAAATAAGACCAGAGAAAACTTGAACAGAACCAAAACCATGTCAGGGTGACAATAGTTGAATAAACTTTTGGCTCTCAAAATGGTATCGGTGCAATAATTGTCGGTACTCACCAATACCGATACCACCATTTTAGTGCTGGATCAGGGCCCTGCCCAATACTGGTATCGGTATCGGTGCAACACTACTTACCACCGGTAAGTAAAAATGGGGATGAGTACAATGGACGGCCTTATATAAACGTATCACCAGAATGATTGACAATTAGGAGGACCTCTAATTTTGATGATACACCCAGAAAAAGAACATCCTCCACTATACCTTTAAGCAAAGAGCTAGTGTCATCACTGTGGTTGATCTGTCAAGGTGTCCAAACGGTGGGGTAATATCTGATTTATGATGTTAGGAAATATCGGTTATCTGCCATAATGGTGATATTAATATTGGACGTCGATATCAGCCCAAATTTTCTTAACGGTGCATCCCCATTAAAAACATAAAAAACACAAAACACAGTGCTGACCTGACAGGCTTTGCATGAAGATCATTGATCCGAGCATTAATGCCTGATTGCATACTTTGTCAGGACTCTCTCTGTGTAAATGATTTCCTTTTTAATGGGTGTTTTTTTACTGTGACGTTTTCTTCTGTGTAGCAGTGTAACAGGAGGTTTTAAGTGGAGGAGTTTTTTTTTTGTTTGTTTTCTTTTGATGGGTAGCTTTTGAGTTGGGTTTGTGCTGGAAAATGTCCAATCTTGCGACCCTGGGTGAGGACCGTTTTATGATTTGCGGTTGGTGTTACCAATGGCTTATCGTTAGCAGAGTCAATATTTTATTTAGCTGAACATGCATAAGTGAAGTCAGCTTATGGATGAGTTGTGCCCCACTGCTAGCATGAGGGACAGAAATCGGGGTCTGGGAGGGTAAAGGGGGGACACTCAGAATAAAATATGGGTTAGCAATAGTGGAAATCAATATGCATTCATGCAAAATGCTTTAGTTAAAAAAAAATACTTTACATTGATTGAATGCACAATCTCCACAGTGTTATATAGTTGAGGGAAGAATCATGCTATTGCAATTTGACTACAGAGTTGGCAGGAAGAACCAGTGTTACTCAACAAAAAAAAAAAAGAAAACCAGTTAAAGGATTTGTCTGACTTGAGAATGAGGTGGAGGTTCACCTGCCAGCAGAACAACAACCCAGACAACGTAGCTAAGGCTGCAATGGATATCAATATCCTTGTGATATCAGTTTGCCTCCAGACCTAATGCAGCAAGAGTAGAAATGCATTACTTTTTTTTTTATTAAGAAATCCTATTAAAGTTAGTTGGCAAAACTGAATTAGCAAAAATTCAGTGTCTATTTGTGCAAACCTGGTAGAGATACTATCAATAGTCAGATATGTATTTTTTTCCTTTAACTTTGTAAGGTGCGGTGTCCTCACAAAATGTGCAAAGGTTGAAAAAGTAGGGATACCTTTGCTGGGCCCTCAGCTCGACCAATTAAAAGAAGGTAGTAAATGATGCGTTACCAGTGTCACATCTAGCCTCCTCTCTGTTTCAGCGTGTCTCATGTCTGACGGTGCCACACCTGTTAAATTGTTCCTGTTGGGTCTGTTGGGCTTCAGTCACGCTCGCTGTGCTTTTTAATTATTGCTGCAAACACCGATACCCAGAGTCCACTTTACACAGCAGTTCCATGCAAAACCCGTCCTTTAAACACACTAAGGAATAATAGATGATTTGTATGATTAGTGATTGTCCAAGAAAGTGACACTTTTTTTTGTGCTTACTCAGAGATTCACAGCCCTGCTGTGGAGCTTTCGCTGTGATTTATAACCCATGGCTGTTCAGCTGTCATATCTCCTGCGTGTATTTCCTTTTTATCTGTGCTACACATCATGAACCGAGCTGTTAGGTTTATGGGCTCTTTAACTACCCCACTGTTACATCTTATTGGATTCATTTGTCTTTTTAGGCCGGGTTAAGGCTTCACCCTGGCGTTATTGCATCGGTGATCCTGGTCTGTGTGGCGGCACTCGCTGCTGCTGTATTGATCATCCGAAAATACTGCTTCCCAGTCAAGTAAGCAGGCCTGATTAATGAGCCGTGGCGTGATTATTTTAAACCATTAACGCAGGAGAAACTAATCAGCCTCTTCTGTCACGTAACTTTATTCCAGCGAAGCAACATACAGATACTCTGTGCTGAGGAGCATGGAGGACCAGGAGTCGGCGGTGACAGTGGAAGATGGCGACAGGGGGCCTTCCACAGTGGGAGAGGAGTCAGACGAGGTCAGTGCATCTTGGCATCTCTGACTCTAGCCTTCACTCTCCCGTCCCCAAGCGCAAGTCAACACAGCCATAACCTTCCTCATTTCATGCAGCCTCTTCTTTTTATTTTGCGACAGGAGCTACTGGAATAAATCTCCAACTGGGACGCAGCCGGACTGACTGGAAAATAGTTCATCATCGACGGATTGTGTGGCACAAAGGCCTGCAGCAGACAATTCTTGACAGAAGATTTTTAGGACTGGTTTTACTTCCTACTGCTCATCCTAAAATGTTATATTTAATACGCTGTCAGATAAGACTATGTTACAAACTCTCACATTTGGGAAGCTGGAACCACAAAGTATTTTTATTTTAACTGATGATTTAACTCAGGTCAGTTAATTTTGACTAACACCCTTTGATTGATCTACAGAGGATCAGATAATAGACTTGATTCACCTGCCCTGTGGACTCATTCATTTAAATTCGCCTCAGACTTTTATCTTTTGTTTGATCTGCGGTATTGATCCTCAGCTGCTTCGTAGATTCCCACGAGTTGAGTCAGTTTCTATCAGCGAACAGATACAGTTAAAGTTGACGTCTTTGAAGTGACACGAGCTGTCGATAAGCATTAATCTTTGACCTTGTTTTTACCTCCGGCTACTGTTGGACCTTCTGATAGGTGAAGGTTGTACCTGCAGGCATTACCCAGGGCTTAAAGAAGCTAAAGGAGCCATTGTCAGTATTCATCTAAAATGTGCAACAATAGAACATAAATGAAATATTCATTAATGTAGGTGGCAGAGAAGATGGGCAAAGTATCAGACAGCATGTTTGTGAGTTTATTCTGCAGCGATTTAGATGGAATATATATTATTTTTTATGGTTTATCTACAGATTCCTTTAACCTTTGCACATTGTGAGGGGGCTGCTTAAGACAAGGCTACCCTTTTTCTACTTAGAGGGAAAGGAATTTCTCTCTGAACTGATTTTTTTTTCTCTTTTCAAATAAAAATCTCTGCCTATTGACTGAGGAATTTATTTTTTATTCATCTTCAGAGCTATAGGAATGCGTTTTCATTGCCTTTTGTACTGTCACACCAAACTGTTTATATGAGATACATGTAGCTACTGTGACAACATCCCTGCTTTTCAAACCGATATATTTAATCCTTCAGATGTGAGAGTGTAAAAAAACAGACAGTATGATGGTCTAAATGGTATTTAATTTTAGGATTCATAAATATTTGGCCTTAAGCACACTAGTGAGCTAAGGATGTTAAATATGTTATATGTGTTATTTTTCTTAAATATACCTAACATGCTTCTATTAAATTCAAAAGTACTTTATTAATCCCAAAGGGAAGTTAGATAATTAAATTTTTAAGTCCAAAGCATCTTTTTCTTTTGCCATACTTGCTATCTAATTATTAGCTGACGTCTCCTATGATAGTTTGATTGTAAAAGAATTACAAGATGGATGCTGGGTCTTTGCGTTCTGCTCCTTTATTTTCAGGACACATAGCCTTCCTCCTCTTTGATTTATTGCACTGGTAAACAGATGGCCAAAACATACCTACCAGCTCTGTTAAACCAGAGAAGGTGTTGTCAGAATCAAGATTTGTGGTAGACTATATCAACTGCAAGTCCTCCATTCAAAGTATTCATAAATACCTTTTATCAATTTTTAGTCAGTAATCAACATTTAAAAGCTCATGCCTAAAGAATGCCTTCCATAAATTTAGAAGAAAATGTTTTGTTGCAGTATATAAAAGAAGATGCCATTCGTTGAATGGCTTTATATCTGAAGCAGTAATATTGTAGAAGCAGCTCCCATCAGTGGGATAACACTTTAAGTCCCTTTTGTTGTCCCTTCACGTCTATCTATCTCTTATATAAATTCAGAAGGCACACCCCCGTTTGCACACCTCCAGTCTAAGAAAAGCGGACAGGATTACCTGCATGGCCACAAAGCAATTTTCTGCTGTGAATGGGGGTCAAACCCAAAGCGTGCTTCATTCACTTAAATCACTACAACCTCTTACTACATATAAGTGTTTTAAATTTGAGCATGCTAAATAACTTCTTTTTTTTTTTTCCACATTTCACCTTCAGAAAAAAAATAAGGACATTGACTCCTTATTTATCCTAGAGATGGAACAATCATGTAACTGGTTAAAAAGGCTCATTATAATCAGCTATAAGAGTATGCAACATTTAGACTGTTTTCACAGTTTCAGGGGAAGGCAGCTGTTATATTGCTCTCTTCAAAGCCACAGACTGCTTTGAAAAAGTGATAATTTTACCTCACAGATCACATGGTTTGCTCTCCACAGAGGGAATCAATCTTGAAATCTAAGCCATTGTGTTGAGAATCTGATTTGGTTTTAACACAAATGTTCTGTAAATGATGGTGGCATACGTATCTTACCCAGTATGTAGCTCAGCATAACATTATTTTGTTGTTTTTATCAATAGAACATTGAAGCCCTAAGGTCCTTGTAGATAAATTATGCTTAAGAGGTACAGTGGAAAAAATGAATGATGAAAGAGATGACGTTTTGCTTCATGGATGGGTTTCTAGTTAGAAGGCTTACATGATTTTTCCCCATTACCACTCAGCAATTCACACATGGAAGCAGCAAGAAATTGAAACAAATAAAGTCACATATGTTGGATAAAATGCAGTGACAAAAAGAAACATATTGAACCTGTTTACTGAAATGTAGTGAATACTTCTCATTTGGAAATGACAATTTCCAGACAAACTATTATTTCATGCAAACTGTTGTTTATATTCTTCTGGCTTTCTCCATTCTCTCTGATTTTAAGGTTACTTCAATTTATTTACAATCGCATTCAAGTTGAGTGGTTGACCATGTCAATCTAGCATCTTTATTTTCTTTCTCTGACCTCTATGTTCGAGGTCAATGCCGTATTGAAAAAAACATCCTTTAAATTGTTTTTTTATGCCATTTGTTTTCCAAGCATATTCACACTGGCTTGAAAAGAGCTAAATCTGGTCTTATTTGACAAGAATTTATCATCCAAATGTTCGGCAGCATATTTAAACAAGCTTCAAAATGTCAAGGAATTGGGTTTGAGTGTATTGAATGATAAAAAAGGTATTCCAGGTAGAATACAAATGGTCCTTGACTCTTGAACAACTCTATAGATTATTATTTCATCCCCCGTTTCATCTTGTGAGGAACTTCTTGTTCTGGGTGCGGTGAAATTTTATTCTCTCCAGTTCAGGAAATCCAGCTTCAGAGATGCTCACTGGATCAATTAGACGTTTAGAAACATGTCTGTAACCAGTGTCAGGATTATGTTTTGCAATAATAGAAATTCAAAGATCTTGTGTGAATCTTTGCTTATATACATAAAGAAATGCTTTCGTGATAATTTTCTTAATTGGAAACCTTTTGTAAATGTTCTTTTGGGAACAAACCTGCTGGTAATGGGAGCTGGGCTGCTTTCTAAAAGCAGGAAGATTTGAGCTATTTACTTGTCACTTTGCAGCTTTTTCTGTCCCATTTCCTTAATAACTATTTTCAATACCTCTTCCATCTCCTATTCCACGTAATTGCACATTACTTAATTTGGTTTGATTTCGTTGTATGTAGGAACTATTTGAGTTATTTCTGATGTATGGTGTGAAGCATTTAAAAATGTCGAAATATTTATTTTTTTAGCACTCCTATTACTCTTTATAAATTGACCTCTGTCATGAAGAACAACACCGGCTTTGCTGGTTAAACCCTTTTTTTGACTGACCCTGACTGTTTTGAGACCAAATTATAAAATGCAAAATATTAAAAAAAGGAAAACAGATTTTGTATCATACAAAACTTCTAATTTAAATACAGTAAAATGTGTCTTGTAAATGAATCGATTTGATTTTGCTGCTGGTCTGATAAATGCTGTTAATTCGTAAGCTGAGCATTTTAAATTCCCACATTGCTGAAAATCATCAGTGTATAACTTCCATCGTAAATTAAATTAGCATCTCTCACAAACCATCACATCGATATTGGATCTTTTAGATTGTCTTTTGTTAATTTAAAACAAGCTAAATGAACTGCAGCTAGAAATAGCTGCATTAAGAGGTGATCATCCACCAGCTGGCCAATTCCCCTTTGAAAGGATTTCTTCTTTCATTAATCCAGTTAAAGTCAATTTTCTGCAAAGCTCTAAGTCCATCTCTGACTTTTAAATGAGCATCAGTATTTTGCATAACATTACACCTTATCCAACCAAAAAGAGGGGGAAAAAAGCCATTGCACCTGTCGGGGAGTTTTGAGCAAACACGGTGATGTGGTGAATGTCACAGGATGCCATTGGCACTTCATAATGAGAGATTAATCAGAAATGACTTCACTGTGATTTCCTTTTTTTTTTTTCGCTCATTGTCCATCCCTGCAATAAAACAAGAAACAAACAAATTAGGAAATGAAACCAGAATGAGGTCTTCTGTCTCTGTTTGTGTTGTTCTGTTGTAAATCATTGTAATGATGTAAATACTGAATGTTTCTATATTTGAGTGAATTATTTGTGAAATATAGTAATGCATCGTTTATTAAACATATTTATCTTTTCAACTGTGTATGGCATGTTGTTCTTTGTCTTTTTTTTACATGAGTTATGTGGTTTAGATGAAAGTAATCCAAATGTTTATAGTAATGATTATGAATTTTATTGCTCACTTTGTTAATAAGCTATTCAACTGCTGTTATTTGCTTCTCAAATTCTAATTTGAATTTGAAATGAATGATCTCAATCCACAGTTTTATGGGCTTTAAATCTGAAAGCATTGAGTGCCCCTCTAATAGTGTGGTAGTACACAAGGGCCCTCCTCTGGTTATCTTTGGTATGGCATCTTAATTAGGTCTAATTTTTATTTTATGATATAAAGTTAAATTATAAATTAAAATGTTATCATTGCAGGCAGCAACTTGATTAAGCGAGGGAACCTGAAACCAGGAAGATAAATTAAATGAAGGCTGTACTCTTGGTGCCTCCCTATGAGCCCAGTTTTACCCTCTTGGGATGGTACTGGGGATTATTCTACAGATTAATATTTGGAATAAAAATAGCTTTAAAACAAAATTGCAAAATTCTTCAGAGTCACTGGTCTGACATTTCTTATCTCAAATTCCTGTATTAGGATAGTAGATAATATAAAAAAATAAGTCCAGGCAGCCTAAGCATTAAATACAATTCAACTGAACTGTTTTGATCAAGGCTGCATGGAGGCACAGCTTATAGCTCTGTTGTCTTTCAGCAAAATGTTCTGGGTTCAAATACCAGCCCAGGGTCTTCCTCCATGCTGTTTGCATGTTAACCTTGTGCACATTTAGGTTCTCTCCGATACTCCATGCCTCCATCCCATCATTTGTGCCTGTGCATTTTCCTTAGGTGTGAGTGCATGGTTGTCTGTCTGTGTTGCCCTGTGACGGTCTGCCGACCTGTCCAGGGTGCACCCTGCCTTTCTGCTGGAGAAAGGCAAAAGCCCCACTGCGACTCTGAAGAAGCTGAAGATGGATGGATGCTTTGATTAAGACTTGTAAACACTTCATGAGTTAATGATGTGATTCAGTCTTCTTTCTTGTGATTTATCACCATTTACAGCTTATATATCCGCATCCCTGGTAATGATAGGTAAAAAAATAAAACATTTTGTATTTATTTTCACCTGTTTTTTTTTTCTTCTATTTTTGTTGATTTTAATGATTTAGGAAAGGGCTGCCAAAGAAGCTACATGGCTACATTCATCATATCTCTGCTGATATACTGTGATACTTTAAACGTTTTGAATGCTATAAATGGTTGTTAAAAGGCTGGTATGGACATTTGTTTATGACAAAAGGATCACCAAGGGGATGAAAATGAATTAGAAAGCTAACCGTTAATGAGTGATAGAAAAATCTCCATTAATCACTACTGTAATCTTATATTATATATGGGGTTTGTGGCTGAATATAGTCATGTACACATTCTGGTAATTTGTCACCAGTAGCTATGTTTTTTTTTTAATAAGGTCAGCATTAATGCATTGCTTAGCATATAGTACAGGGGACTGCAAAAAAACACATAACATATAGGATTTTTTAACAAAAAAAATGTTTTTTTTGTGATTTCATGTTGATCATCATGTGTCTGAAATGCTTGTATATCTTTACATAAACATCTGAAAGTTGTGAACATTCATCTCCCCAGTGTTGGTAGGATAGAGCTCACATTTTTAAACATACAAGCCAGTATGGTTCACCACACTGTGTCTTTATTGACACCAAGCAAGAGTATTAGGACTACAACAATAGACACATGATTAATTTTGCTGCTGTTTAAGCCACACACTTAAAATACAGAATTAATGAAAAAGTTTTATTATGAGCAGATTGGAGATTGCTTTCCAATCGCTTCACGTGTTTTCTGTTTTCTTTTTTCTTTTTTTCTTTAGAAAGATGTTGACTGTCAGTGTTTTTGTGAAAACATCGTACTCCACATCTGCACACAATGTCGTTTTCTTTCTCTCTGTGTTTTTATAGTTTTTGTTCCAATGTTCTGCCATCTGTGCATAACTTTCTGTGCACAGCCATCTGTAGATGCAGCTTTTTTATTTACATTTCGGTGTTGTCATTCGTATTTCTTTTGAAATCCCATTTGAAATGATCTTATGTTTTTGCTTTTTTACAGAAAAAGATAGAGTCCAGCTGCGTTATCTATTTATCTTTATTTGTTTAGAAGATCACTCCCCAGAGCTCAGGATTATTATAAGGTCAGCAGGAAGATGAAAGGTCTGGAACCTTTCCTTTAAGGGATTTGCAGAGGCTGTCACCAGAAAGTCTGGGGTCAAGTTCTAAGTGATTTGAACAAATATGTATTCTAACTACAGATTAATAATAGTTTAAAAAAAATTGGATATGCAACTCAAAATGAAGATGTATTAGGCTAAATAGGCAAAATATAGAAAGAGAACTTTTAAAAGCTACTGTACAAAAAATTACAATTTCCTGTTTATGCTATCTAATTCCATTAATGTATTATGAGGCACTTAATGTGAAAAAAGTAACTTATGTACATATATATCATTAGATAAGTCCAACTATTTTGAACAACTCACATTTAGTTGCACACATTCCAGTTTAATCCTGGTATGTGGAAGCATGAAAGCTCTATTACAAATTATCCTTGTTGAAAGGTGTTTTGTTTTTCTATCACATGCATGATCTGTTATTGCCCTTTATATTTCCTTTGTTAGGATTTTATAGTCAAAGCTTGTTAAAATATAAATACTCTAATATCAACTTTTACTTTATACACTATGAATAGTTTTTTATTATTTCAGATACCTTAGTGTGTAAAAAATACTTTTTTTAAGCCTTTATGTTTTGGGCTAAGTAAGCCAAACAAAAGTTGATTATCCCCTAAGGTTATTAGACTTTGGTCATAAGACTTTATTTATCATTTTGTCCATATCCCTTGACCTACATATTGCCATTTGTGTCTGCTTAACTACCACCTGGTTTGTGTTCACTATATAACTGCTGTTAATGTTGATTTAATTAGGATTTAACGGACTCTTTTTTTTTTCTTTGAAGGAAGATGTCCAAAATGTTTCATTCAAAAGCCAGGTCCTAAATCACTGGTATTAAAGCCCAAATTTTGTTTCAAATCTTTTATGAAGTCAGGAGATTGACTCTATAGTCATTTAATGTGTTTCACTAGATTGAGTTTAGTCCAAGTCATGTGACTTGAGTCCACATATCTTGGGAACTGAAGCAATCAAAAGCGTAATAACCTGCCAATAACTTACTACGCTTCCAGGGTGAGTAAGGTGATAACATTTTCCCAATAATGTAGTATGTTATTGCCTTTTTTTGTATTGTAAGGATTGTTTGAAAATACTGCTAAAGCTTCTGTGTAACACATGAAGACCACATGTTCTGTTATTTAAGTCTAGCACATTTCAGTGAACCAAATACCAAATGTATTTCATATTACTTCTTAAATTAGATCATGGATTCAAATATATGAACATCTTAAAAACATTCTAAATAAAGATTTCGTTCAACATAAGTTTTATCATTGGTTCCTAGAATCCTTAAATAAGGTAAACTTCTTCATGGTGCATATTTTTGATGATGAGGATAACCACCATCTACTATATCTGTTTTATGAAAAGCCTAAAAAACTAAGCTGCAAAAAATAAAATTTTAATTTCCAAAAAGTGCTGCGATGTCACAATTATGGCCGATTGACCCTTTTTTTATTGGACTTTTTTAAAATCTATGCCTACGATGTAATAAAGTATCATAATGCTGACGCAATGTGATTTGATTTTGCTTAATAGCAATAACACAAAACATTATTTTCTTAATTTTATTGTTATTGGCAGTCGTTTGTAACAGCAGTAATTACAACAATCTTGCTTCTAATCAAAACCATGAACCTTAATAGCAGTAAATGCCATATTTAAAATTCTTTCAGAACAGAGTGCTTTGTTCTCACATTCCCTGCACTGTTTTGGAGTTTTTGTTTTGTTTAATTGCATGTATATGTCTATACTGGGTTTATTTTTTTATCTGGAAATCTATTTTCTATGCTTCTGTTCTCCAATCGTTTTTTTTCCCCCCTATATGGTCTCGAGAGATTTTATGCAGTTAGGTGTGTGAGCTGCTTTATGCAGATATTGGTTTTATACAAATTTACATACAAATAGAAAACTCTGACAACTGCTACAATGATTCTTTAAAGCTTTTTTTTTCACCTATCCAATTTGAAATATGATGCTTTTGCCCCCCCCACCACCACCCCCTTTACTGTCCTGCATTGCCTTCTTCAACTGTCATATTCATATTTGCACAGCAGATTCAGTGTACCCTGTACTTCGGTACCTGAGTAAACCTCAAGGTTTAAAAGGGAAACCTGACCATCGAGTTCACACTGGGTGTGATATATATCCGTGTGTTTGTGGGCGTGTGTCTGTGTGTGTTGTTAATGCCATGTCCTGGTCTTTTTGTTACTCTAAGAGCGCTGACACACTTTTTTTCCCCCCTCTTAGTTTACACAAATGTTGGTCCCATAAGAGATGGCTGCTGGGAAATTATCAGGAGACGTCTGCAGCAGATAAGATGACACCAAAGCTTTGTTGTGTCAGTTTTGTTTTTTTAAGGATCGCATGAAGAGCATCTGAAAGGGTTCATTTTGGCATAAACGTCTTAATTTGTCACAGAAATGAAGGATCGAAGTAAGGGTTTATTCTAAAACTGGTAGGTCGGTTTCTGAGACTCTTTATCTTCACGTATCTTTCTTCTTCATTGGCAGCTATTCTGACCCTCTTTGCTGTGATTGTGCTCCTTCTAATCTTTTTCCTGACTTCATTTGACGAACAGGTGCAAAATGTTTTTGGTGAGTTGGTTTATTTGTATTCCTAAGTCTTAGAAGCTGAGCAATACTCAGTAACATCTAAATTATATAAACCTTATTTCAGGATTCAACAAAACAGAGTTAAAATTCAAAACAGGTAAGAAAAACTTCAGCTTTTGCTACTCACCTTGACTTCTAATAATTTTTAATTCCAATTTAGATTGCATTGAAAGAATGTCTGTATTTTATGTCTGATTTACATTTTAAGGCACAGCTAAAGCTGCTCCAAAGTGCAGGCTCTCCGCAGTCTGTCCCAAAGACCACTTTCCTTTTAAAATTTGGAGTGGAGCTGCTAATGTTGTTGGGCCAAAAATCTGTTTCAACGGTAAAAAGTATGTGTGTTGTTCAAACTTCCTATGCTGAGAGAGAAAAGCTGTGACCTGTCTGTGAAAATCAACTTTCGTCTGCATCTCAACAGCGTTATGAGTCACATTTTGAACAACGTGGGACCAGGACTGAACATTGTGGTGGTAAATGGTAAATATTGATCACAAACCTTAAACTCTGTACCCTGACACAGTTCATTTTCAAGCCTAAAGTAGTATCAGCTGAATAATGTAGGGCTTAAAGGTTTCTTTTTAAGAAGTATAGTGCTTCGCAAAAGTATTAACACCCTTTTCAGTGAGTTTTTGTCTTTGCTAGATTTTGAAATCTATAAACTGAGGTTTTTGCATTATATTCTTTACTAATTTGGTCAAATACTTGATAAATCCGTTCTAAACCATGGATATTGTTTAACTCTAATAATTTGCAGCCTCTTACTCTAACCATTCTCAAGCATTTCTCAAGCACATAGCTTTATTTCACTTCCCAACAACCGATTAGCGTCCTTTTTCCTGCTTTAAAAAGAGCATCTCCACAGATTGATGCTTCCCCCACCATGTCTCATGATAGGCGGTGGTGAGTTAAGGGTGATGTGAAGGTATCAATGTGTTTGGACTTTGTTGCAAAGAATACATTTCTATTCATACTATTTTTAACTCAGTTTAAAAACAGAATTCAGCTCAGGGATATATATATTTTTTTTACTGCAGCCTCCTAAGAGGTCAATAATGGATTGGTTTGTATTTGTTGTCAACTCAAAGAAGGAAAAGAAGTAATAAATTATCAATTGAATAGAATATCTCTCCAGTTTTTGTATCCTCTGCCCACACTAAGAAAACATCAGATTTATCCTCATTTTATGTCTTTACAGTAAATACGATTGCTGTTTTTCAGCCAATGTGGATGCCCACAAACAGTCCTTGCTTGACGGTTTGTTGACAGGTATTGATGAAGAATTTCTCAAGCCGGAGAGCAGAGTGAACCCCTCAAACACCAGTTCTGTCAATAGATTTTCTCATCTACACTGTGGATCTCTGCAGCTCGTCCAAAGTTACCATGGTCAACTTGTCTTCACTGATTCATGCTCTCCTTACCTGGCTATAAATCACTTGTATTTGCAATATAATAACAGTGGTAAATACAATTGTCTCAATACACTTTATGTAGTTTTCCCACCAGGGGAGGAGAGCATTGTGTCTGTGGACAATTCCATGGAGGTGAACCTGAACTTATTCTTGTCATTAGCACAGAGGAAATTGCAGTTGCAATTTAGGTAAAGAAAAAAATGCTATTTAAATTTTCTGGCAAAATTATATATCCCTACTAGCCTTTCAGGTCAGTTGGATGGCCGTGTCTTGGGTTTAAATACTGCTATACTCAACTCTGCCATATTCAAAGCTTTAAAAAAAATAAAAATAAAAAAAAATAAAAATAAAAAAAAAATATATATATATATATATCTATATTTGTTTTTTAACAAGCCAGGATTCATACTTATCCACAACGTTATCTCTGAACTGTCTGCTGTGTTCCTAGGTCTTCATGATGATGTTTGTTCACTTGTTCGATAAGCCAATAAAGACTTTAATAGCCTGATAGTGAAATTAAATCACATACAGGTTTACTCTCTTATCTAATATGTATGCATTACATTTAAAACCATTTAAGGGGCCTGAATACTTTTGCTCTGGCCTCCAGGTCTATCTATTACACTGTAGTTAATAAGCCAAAGGGAAAGGTCTGACTTAGACATCATTTGGTGCACATGCTGATTAGGTATGTGTATGTAAATTATTTAATTTGCAGAGACCCGGCACGTGTAGAACAGGCACTGAGATCGAGAACAGTAGGTGAAAATGAAAAGAATCAAGCTGTTGCAATACCCCAGCAAAATCCAGAGCTTAACTTGATTGAAATACTGTGGTGAGACATTTAAAAAGGCTGTGTGGAAACAAATGTGTACAAACTTTGATGAACTGAAGCTGTGCTGTGAAGGGAGACGACTGATGGAGTCAGACAGAAAATACCTACCTCAGCGATCAAGCTGTTTAATCATGTGGTGAAATTAGATGTCCCATGGCTTTATTCACAGTTTTATTCCCATGACTGTAAATAAAATACTAAAAAACTTGTTTTTTGTTTTGCCACCTATAGATGAGACTGGAGTTGTAGAAAGGTTTGACTATCTTAATATGATAAGTGGAAGTAAGTATCGATGACAATTTTTTATGAAAACCTAAAATGTTCAGCCTTCATAAAGCTCCTATTTTTTTTTCTTTTTTTCCACATTAGACTCAGCAGACATCCTGACGTATTTGGAGAAGATAAAGCCTGGAATGATTGTGCTGGTGGCCTCCTTTGATGATGCAGCAACAAAGTAAACCCGAATCAAAACTTTCCAACATTTAAAAACGATCTGGTGTCACAGAACAATGACCCTTTCTGCTCATTTGTTGCAGGATGACAGATGAAATAAGGCAGATGTTTGTCGATATGGGAAGCACTTTGATCCGCTCTGTTAAACACAGAGACAACTGGGTGTTTGCTGGAAGAGCAGGGATAAAAATCAAAAGCATCTTCGAGCAGGTCAGTGAACCCTGTCTGTGTCATTTTATCTGTGCATCAAAGATTCAGAAAATATACAAGAAGGCAAAGCACCGTCCACAAAACTAATTTTTCCCTCTTTTTCTCTGCTAGCGAGCTGAGAATGATGAGATAACAAATGTTTTCGATGGATGGCCAGAGATGGTGCAAGTGGGTGGCTGTTTCCCAATGACTAAGAGTGTCTAAAAATCCAATTTAATGGGGCGGGGCTTATTAATCTGCAACAGACTTAAAACTTTAGGAAATCTTTTGGGAAGGTGTTAGCCTAGTGGTTAAGGTATTGCTCTTGGATCCCAGAGGTTCTGAGTTCAAGCCCCACTCCCACGGCTGCCACTTTGGGCAAGACCCTTAATCCCCACACCTCTCCCCAGGCGCCTCACATTGGCACCCTACTGCTCCCCAAAGGTATGGGTTAAATGCAGAGAGTAAACTTTGTTGCTTTGTACTTCTGACAATTCTAATGATAATGAAGTTGAATTCTATTCAATTCTGTTCTTTTATTTTGCCCAATTAAACAAAACACTGTATGAATGTATGCTCACACTCACATATATAGGCCCATACAGTAAACAGCCATTCAGACACCTGGATAGATAAAAGACACCTGGATAATAACTAGTTACATTTATTCTTTTATATTAACTTAGGTAACATTTTGGAGATAATATGTTCATTGTTTAGCTTAACTGTACTGTACTTCTTATTTTTATGTGAGTAGGCCTAATATGCTTGTGAATTAACACTGCTGATTATGGAGGAAGATTAAACTATTTTTCCAAAGGCCATTTAAAAATGGAAATTTAAAAGAAAACAGATATTTCTTTCATTATAACAAAAAGATTTGATTTAGTCATTTTTATGCACTTTTTGGTTCTGTTTAAGTTTTTTGGGGGGGAGTTTATTGGCTTCATTTCCATTTTGTGTCATTCTAGTTGATTTCTGGTTTTATTTAGATGTATTTTTTTTTTGTATACCGTCTGTTGCCCCATTGTGTCAGTCTCCTTCCCCTAGCTCCCTTCTAGATCCTTCTGTCCACACCTGCTCCCTATCAGTTGATTACTCCAGTCTTTGTTCTGTTTGGCATACATACACTCACCGGCCACTTTATTAGGTACCCCATGCTAGTAACGGTTTGGACCCCCTTTTGCCTTCAGAACTGCCTCAATTCTTCGTGGCATAGATTCAACAAGGTGCTGGAAGCATTCCTCAGGGAGTTTGGTCCATATTGACATGATGGCATCACACAGTTGCCGCAGATTTGTTGGCTGCACATCCATGATGCGAATCTCCCGTTCCACCACATCCCAAAGATGCTCTATTGGATTGAGATCTGGTGACTGTGGAGGCCATTTGAGTACAGTGCACTCATTGTCATGTTCAAGAAACCAGTCTGAGATGATTCCAGCTTTATGACATGGCGCATTATCCTGCTGAAAGTAGCCATCAGAAGTTGGGTACATTGTGGTCATAAAGGGATGGACATGGTCAGCAACAATACTCAGGTAGGCTGTGGCGTTGCAACGATGCTCAATTGGTACCAAGGGGCCCAAAGAGTGCCAAGAAAATATTCCCCACACCATGACACCACCACCACCAGCCTGAACCATTGATACAAGGCAGGATGGATCCATGCTTTCATGTTGTAGACGCCAAATTCTGACCCTACCATCTGAATGTCGCAGCAGAAATCGAGACTCATCAGACCAGGCAACGTTTTTCCAATCTTCTATTGTCCAATTTCGATGAGCTTGTGCAAATTGTAGCCTCAGTTTCCTGTTCTTAGCTGAAAGAAGTGGCACCTGGTGTGGTCTTCTGCTGCTGTAGCCCATCTGCCTCAAAGTTCGATGTACTGTGCGTTCCGAGATGCTCTTGTGCCCACCTTGGTTGTAACGGGTGGTTATTTGAGTCACTGTTGCCCTTCTATCAGCTTGAACCAGTCTGGCCATTCTCCTCTGACCTCTGGCATCAACAAGGCATTTCCGCTCACAGAACTGCCGCTCACTGGATGTTTTTTCTTTTTCGGACCATTCTCTGTAAACCCTAGAGATGGTTGTGCGTGAAAATCCCAGTAGATCAGCAGTTTCTGAAATACTCAGACCAGCCCTTCTAGCACCAACAATCATGCCACGTTCAAAGTCACTCAAATCACCTTTCTTCCCCATACTGATGCTTGGTTTGAACTGCAGGAGATTGTCTTGACCATGTCTACATGCCTAAATGCACTGAGTTACCGCCATGTGATTGGCTGCTTAGAAATTAAGTGTTAACGAGCAATTGGACAGGTGTACCTAATAAAGTGGCCGGTGAGTGTACTCCTCCTCTCCAGTTACTGTTTGTCGGACTTTCTTTATTTCTGAATTCCCTCCTTAAAACATGTTTTCCCCTTTGTTCTGGTTCAAGCATTCCTTGTTAAGTTATTTTTTGGATTAATACTTCACTTTCCACGATTGGTTATTAAATCTGCAAGAAACCACCTGAGCTTCCATCTCTGCGTTTGGGTCCTCTAAAAACCTACATGCAACCTGACAGATTTAAAGAAAATAATTTGATAGACAAAAATCTTCCAGGTCATAAATAATTGTTGGTTATGTATATAAGTTGTTTTATTTTAGAAGTCCAACCCAATTTGAGTTCTGGAAACCTTTTTACTACATATAAGTTTTAAACAAATTAAATAAATAAAAACTCATGCATGTTCACATATAGAAAAACATGAAGATAAATATTAGCAAATGTAATGTAATCATTTCATAGTATCTAGAATTAAGGGCAAGTTGTTTTAACCCCCTTAAAAAAAAAAAAAAAACCTTATAAAAGAGTTGGTAGTTTTATCCGAAAAAGACAAAAAACAGGTGTGATGTGGATGGTGAAAACCCTCTCAGAAGGCTTAAGAACAGCTTCAGGCTGACCCCAGGCTGTTTGCATTTGTCTTTCTGTCTCAGGCAGACAATGAATGAGCAGTGGCAGTGTGTAGAGGGGATAACAGGAAAACTGTAATGAGCAAAGGCCAAAGGAGACATCACCACTGTAGCAGCTGCACAGCAGTCTGAAATTAATGTTATTTTTCTTTAATGAGCAAGTCTTTCTGAAATGAGGCAGAAATGGATCTCTTTGGGAATAAAGTGCATCAGTTTGTTTAGAGTCAACAAAATGAAGTCTATGGAGAAAAGAGTTGTCTGTCTTTTGGTCCTTGATTTTTCTTCAACTGATTTTTTTTTTTTTTATAGAGCCTCTGAGTCTCACTTTGATCTCTATGACTCTTCGTGACTTTGAACATTTATCTAGATGATCATATTTTGGCTTCTTTGAAGACAAATATCTCTTTGAGTAAATTTTTTACACTTTGAAACTGTTTGAGATTTCTCACCAAGAATGTTTGAAGGACCGGTTTGAAGTTTGGGCAATGCCATTCAGCTTTTGTGCTTATGAGACGTTGAAACATCTTTAAAAAAAAACAACTAAGACAGACTTGCTTGCCCCTTTAATATACAAAATGGATCAAAACTAAATTTCTCTACAGAATTCAGATTTTGTAGAAGTCCAATAGTTCTGTATTTAACTGTTTTTGTTTTTGTTTTGGAGTGCTGCTTCTGAGGGACTATCATAATTGGTTGAAAAGGTTTCCCTTTATCTCTTTGCTTGGCAACTGGAGAGGAGAAACAATAGACTCGAGTTATTGTAGAAACTCTCTCAACCTGCTGATGCAAGCAACTGAAACAAGGTTAGAATAGAATCAAATATATCTGTTTTTTATTTATCGATGTGTTAAAAAATTTACGAAATTCTATTAGAAGGTATCAGGGTTCATCCTGAAACTTGGAACAGAGTCACCTCCCAACTAGTTCTTCTCTTTAGAAAGCTATCGGGACTTCCTCCCGGGAGAAGATCCCACAGCAGACACAAACCTCCTGCGATGGTTTATTCCCCTTCTGGCCCAGGAATCAGCAGGATCTCCCCAGAGTACTGGGGTGTCTCGGTTTCCCCACCTGGACCTGTCGCCTCTGTGACCTGACCTTGAATAAGCAGACAAAGATGAATGGCTAAAGTGACTCTCTCCACCCTGAGCCCCAGCAGGTCTCTGACCAGTCACTGAATTCCTGATTCATGCTGGGAACGTGGCAGTGACCCTTAGTACTAAGGTGAGTTTCCTCCTGTCTGCCTCATGAAACACACTATGTGATTCATTCCTCAACAACATTAGGATAACCAAGCAGATCCCATGTGACAAAACACCTCTTTATAAGATATTTAATAATGCTTTAGATTTATCTGACATCTTTCTGTTTTTTTCTCTCTACCTTTCACATATTTACCCAAAGGAAGTGAACAAGCGGACCAAAAAATAGGTCTTAATCCAGCTGAAAATAAGTTTTCTGAACAGTGTGTCTCAGAGACTGTTTATGCTGTCATGTCCTATTAATTCCTCTCAGCACAATATCCTCTGTGTGAGCCTGGCCAAGCAGCAGGACTCCCCCCTTCATCAACCAAACAGCTGCTGGCACTGATGCCACCATTAAAGACCTTCCTGTTCCTTTATAGATTCTTTTCCTATTTAGATCATTTGCTCCAGTCTTGTGAAATCCAACTAACGATGTAAAATAGACTCTATGGAGCGTTTATGACTGTAGAAAAACGTAGAGAAGGAGACTATTTTCTCCACTGTGTAACTCATTTTGAAAGAAGGTTACTGTTTATATAGAGCCGTTTATCACAACGTTTCATCATGCCTTGCTTTAATAGCCCTCTGGAAGTGTTTGGGAACTGAGGGAGACAAACTTTTGCTGTTGTGAAAGTTAAATATTTTCTTTTAATTAGTTGATGATGGATCTCAGCTGCCCAGCAGTTCAGCACCTTCTCTGATGCTTTGTTCAGTTTGTTTTTATTGAACAAATGAGCTCCACAGTCATGAATATGTAACACCTAAACTGCTTGTCTGTGAAGCTGTTTTCTTGCAAATTGGGACTTCGAAACTTTAAAGCCAAAATCTAGCCATATGCTTGTAGGGTATGGTTCATTAAAAAGTATTCATACTGGTTTTGTTAAAATAGGGAACAGATGCAGAGTGAGCTGAACACAATGTGAAGGTTTGGTAGACTGGTGACAGAAAGTTTAAAAGGAAATAGCTTATATTCGATAATAGTAAGTGGTAAACCATATTTAGTGGCATCTTTCAAAGTGAAAAATAAAGAGTGAGTATTAGAATTTATACACCATAAAAAATACAAAGAAAAAAAGATGAGCAAATAAAAACACATTCTTTGCACTTTGGTTTTTTGGTGTTTTGTTGGTTTTTCAGCAGATTTTCATGTTTTTATTTAAAATATGCTCCATATATGAATAGAAATGTAAAGCTTAGGAAAAAAATAGTGGTCTTATTTCTTAAATAAAAAACTAAACATTTCATCAATGGTCATGAACACTTTCTACACGCAAAATAATAATTTAAGATTTTCTTAGAAAAATCTTAAGTCCTGTGGGATTTCCAGGTCTGGGCTTTCTGCAGACATTTGGAAACCTCAAATGTAGGTGATGGTGAATAATGTAGTATTCTCAGCTGGCAGCAATAGTAAAAGGTGTGAACAGAGGAAGTTCCAGACAGAAATTGTGGAAATGTATTGCTTCTTTGGTGGAAGAGCCTTGGATGTCTTTGCCCTGTCCCCCATTCATTCTCCCAACCTCTGCAGATTCACACAATCCCAGAAACGACCTCTCATCTTTATTCGAATAGGTTTGTAGGCTTTAAAAGAGATGGCATGGAAACCTTAGGCCTATGGGTCTAAGTTTGTGGACCAGATGTAAGATAGTACTTCCCATTTATAAAGATATTTGCATTTGTTAATATAATTCTACAGATATCCAATAATTATTCCATATCCAATGATTGTAGAAATGTGCTTGTGCAATAAAAAATAGTAATCCAACAGTGTTTATTGTCGGTTCTTACTCTTCTCCCATAATTCTCTGAATTTATCAATTTCATTTAAGCGTAAGGAAACTCTGTCTCGGCTTCATTCATGTCAATAAAACTTTTCTAATAGCAGCTTTTCTTTGTGTGTGTTTCTCCAGGTTGATGTTTTTAAGCTACATTTTTTAACATTGACATTTTTTGTAATCACAGACTCTTTATATTATTAAACAACATAATGTAGAAGAAATCCATTTATCCTGATTTCCTTTTTGATTCCCACAAGGGAGTAATGTTACTCTTGTCTATTAATTCTGCTGGATATTCATCAAATGAGGAACTCAGAAGGAACTTCACTAGTTCTTGTTTGATCATCTCATTAGTGAGGTACCAGCTCACCTTGAGGGTGCTCACTTTACTAGACGTGTAAAGCACAACTGGCTTCATTTGGTTGTTATCATTATAAAATCAACCTTTGATGCTGTCATGTGAAATATTCTCTTTTGTTTTATTTGTGAGTTTCTTTCAAACTACTTTCTTTTCTTAGTTTTTTTTTTTTTTTTTTTTTTTTTTTTTTTTTTTTTTTTTTTTTTTTTTTTTTGCAGACTAAAGTGAAAAAAGTGCTTTTGGAAACACGAAGCCAAACACACATTATGCACTCTAGTAAAAAAAAGTCCAGACAATTATTGCCTTGTTTATTTTTTTTTTTAAGTGTTTTATCATTAGTTTTTTTTTTTATTATTGATAATGAATAGTATCATTATAATGATTTTTCTTAACAACATCATTATTAAAAGTGTGATTATAAGATTTATTATTAGATTTTCATATGAACGGTAATACTAGTACTGATATGCTTATACTAACATTGTTTTGTTTTGTTTTTTCATAGAGGGCCGGATCTATCAAAGGTTTGTGTGTATAAAAACGTGAGGTATTTCACTGCGCACGCTAAAAAATGTACAA
>NW_015151052.1:31294-64630 GCF_000732505.1 Cyprinodon variegatus
TGCGCAGTGAAATAGCTCACGTTTTTATACACTCAAACCTTTGATAGATCCGGCCCTAAGTCTAGTTTTGTTGATTTTAACAGCTGTGAGAGGAAACTGCCCCCCTGCTCTCTTAGTTTTAATTAAGCAATCAATCAATCAATTTCTTTGTACTTAACTCATATGGCCTAAGAATAGCATTGCTGTAACTAATATCAGTATCAGTAAGGATGTTTACTCAATCCATCAACTCTGCAGCAACATCTGAATCCATCTGCAGCTTTAAACGCATAATTCATTGAACACCAAAGTTCACACTATATTCCAAGCGCTTTTTGAGTCTTTTTCATCTTGGAATCAAATACAGTATATTGCCAAAAGCATTTGCTCCCCGATCCAAATGAGTGGAATCACTTCCAGCTTGAACTTTTCTTATTTTCACAGTGCTGGCCACATCACTTCCTTGGCTTTTTTCTTCATTGGTCACCAAAGAGAAGCATCTGTCTGCATCCAACCCTATCTTTCACATCTTTTTTCCTTATACTAACTACCTTCTTTTCCGCTAAATCTTATATTTGGGCTTCCTTCAGAATCAAAATCCTTCTGTTGACATACTCAATATTCTTTCTGTATCCATTTTCAAACCATCTCAGTCTTTTTTCTTATTTGCTAACAAACAGTAGCCACGTGTTCATCAATACACTGTCTGTCACCAGCATCAGTGTGGAAGTAGGTATTAACCTGGGTCTGGATCGAAACAGTATTGGGTTTATGTTATCCAGACACATTTTAAATTTGCAACTCTGGGTGCCTTCCTGACACAACCTTCCGGATTTGTCTGCGCTTAGGATAGGCCCAAAATAGGAAACAGGACACTGTGCCCCCATTAGTGCTGAATTTGTACCTAGACACACAAAAGCCCATTTCCCACTGAAATTAACGGCTTAACACAATTTTTTCCAAACACGAGTCGACCAGCTATCAATCGGCATTTGGTGGCCTTCCTATTGGCAAGAAAATCTGCGATCTTAAGGCATGCTTTGATTTCACTGACTGAGATGATTTCAGGACAGCCACGATTAACCTGGATGAGTTTACAGTGGCTTTTAACATCCTATTTCAGATTCTGTAAGGATGGCTGAAAACCAACACACACCAGGTAAGTTATAGCAATGATAAACCCTGGTTTACAGCTAAACTCAGACAGATAAGGTTGAAAAAGGGGGAGACATTTAAGATTAGGACAGAGATTTTTTCAAGCCATTAAGGTAAAGGTTAAGCAAAATGCTGCATATCTTCTATAAGTCTGTTGTGAAGAGAAGGATCTCTTCTGCCATCATCTGCTGAGGTAACAGCATCAGAGGAAGTGATTTAAAGAAGCTCAACAAACCGATAAAAAAAGGCCGTCTCTGTCCTGGATACTCCTCTAAAACCTCTGGAGATTATTTTACAAAAAGGAATTCTTCATAACATGAGTAAAATTATGGACAATTTTGAGCATTGTCTCTGGAAGATTGTTAAACAGAGTGTCTCAACCAAATGCTTCTCCAGATTCCGTGTATGACGGGCCATTACAAGAGATCCTTCCTGTCTTTTGCTATCAATATAAGCAATGACTTGATGAAAAGCAAAACGTATAAGTTACAACATTTCCTTTCCCTTTTGGATCAACAAAGTAGATTTGAATTTAAATGAAGTAATTTACTATTAAATTTCCCAAAATGAATGCAGCAGCTCAGTACAGGATAAAGTACCCAAACAGCTGCAAATATAAAAGAGGACTCAGAGCACAAAATTGAGCTCTTCATCAGGGCTGTTTTTGTTTCTAATTCAATCTGAAGAAGTAAGATTTGGTTACTGTTGATAAACACTCTTGCCTCATCAAAATGATAATTCCAGCTTAGTTAACCAAAATGACCATACATTTCAAAAATTAAAATAATAAATATGGTTATAGTGAATATGAATTGCCTCATAAAGCCGTTTCACATGTTTACCCTCAACACAGTCAGGAATATTTTGCTTCAGCACAAATCTAACATGTCTTTCTTTATTATCTTTTGAAAGTACACTGTAAAAACGACAACTCAAAATTGTTCACCTTACTAAGATTTGCATATATTTGCATTCACTGACATTAAAACTGCCAGTTGGAACTTGAACTGTCTTTTGTGAGCCCGTTGAACTCACTTTCATAAGTTTCTGATGAAAAGTTCATCTTATTCTATAAATTAAGTTGAGTTTACTTAGAAGTTGTAGTTGACACCCAGTCCGAGCGAGGTCAACTTTCAAATTTGTCATGGCAACCGGCTGCTACAGGGTTTCCATAGATTTTCCCAGCAGCTCCCTTCTAAAATTTGGTTCAGCCATCTGGTCAATCTGCTGGCAGTAACTTTCCCTGAGGACTCGTCCAAGAGAAGACTAAGGCACTGGTTTCCTGTCATCTCTGGCAATATTGCATTATTTGTAAGGTTTTAACAGGAGTTGGAAAGTAAAAAAATATATGCTGAAACCTGATTTGCTTTAAGCATAAGATTACTTGTTTACATTGTGGAATTGTAAACCTGTTTTTGCTGAAGTGGTTCAAATAAACATGCAAAATTTAACTGGTTTACTGTCAGGGCTGCTCAGTGGCGCAGTGGGTAGCACTGCTGCCATGCAGCAAGAAGGTTCTGGGTTCGATTCCTGGCCTGGAGTCTTTCTGTATGGAGTTTGCATGTTCTCCCTGAGCATGTGTGGGTTCTCTCTGGGTACTCTGGCTTCCTCCCACAGTCCAAAAACATGACTGTTAAGTTGTAAAGTGGATGTTTTAATGGGGGGTTTCAAACTCAAAAATGTAAGTTCTTACAGCGGATGGTAATCTGAATTTAAAATAACTTTTTACAGATAATCTGAACTTAAAATAATAAGTTTTTACAGACTTGAAAGTTCCAGTAACTTGAATTAAAAAACTTGGTTGGCAGAACTTGAAAAACTTAGCATACACAACTTAATAAGTGTAGTTCTACAAAACTTAAAAAATTAAGTTGATGCCTTCAACTCAAAAATTCTGTGCAGCCGGTTGCCTTGAAATTTTGAGTTGAACTAACTTTTTCGTTTTTACAGTGTATGCAGACAGGAATGGGAGTGAGAAAGACACATGTGGTAAAGTTCAATAGGACAGGAATCAAACCTGTGACAGCTGTGTCATGGACTACAGCCATGCTCACAAATAGGATATGATTTATAATTATTAGATAAGTTTTTTTCATTTGTGCACAAGAGATTGAATGCCAAGAGTTTCAGGCTCTTGTGTCTAAGCTACAGTCAGGAGAGGAGTAGTGATCTTATCAGACCCCACAAACCTCTCTGTCATTTAACCGCCTCCAGACACTCCACCAATAACTGCCTAAGACCCACAAGAGGTTGGACAGATACACAGTGGATGTCATAAATACACACAGCCAAGTTTTATTATGGGTATTAATCTTTAAAATGTCTGTCATTTTGGAGAGGAGAATAAGCAGGGAAGGACACTCTAGACTGGAAAACTTCAAAGAAGAGGGAGTAAGAGGGTGAAGGCACAACAGGATCTGGAGTAGAAGATGTCATTGTTCCTTGATGGAGAGCAAAGGTAAAGGCAAAGAGGACTATAAAGCTTAGGAAAAAAATATTTAACGAAGTGAACATTTGACATATGAGAAAGATACCTGTCAGCTGAGTAACTGAATAGAATGAATCTACATTTTGAATAATACTCCAGATTAAATGGCTAATGATGTATTTGTGATGAATAAAACCAACAACCAATTTTTTCAACATTTTTACAATATTTCCAATACATTTCTCACCATTATGATGTTTCCTTTCCCGATATATAAAAACTGACAAAAAAAAACAAACAAAAAAACAAATATATATATATATATATATTTATATATATATATATATATCAAATGTATTGTATGTATTATAAAATTTTAAATTATCAGCATATTGTTTTTTTCAGATATCAAACATTCATTCTAATTGACAACACCAGACAAGCGGGAGAAGACTATGCTGTTGGAACTGACAGATAGCATGGGGTACATTTTTCTTTTCTTTTTTTTTTGTGTCCTGTTTTGCCAATATAGCTCTGGGGAATAGATGTCCCGGAGCTAGTTGATAGGCCAACAGCTCTGCTTATACAAGCAGACCATTTTGACAGTTGCCATAAGGTTCTGCTTGATAATTCTATATTAAACTTTATTGAAAACCATTTACAGTAAAATTGTATACAATGGACACATACACAAAAAAGGAGATAAGACAGAAAGAGGGGATGAGAACTAAGGAAAGAGATAGAGAGAGATAGAGACAATAAAGAGTGCATGAAAACAGAGAAAATAAAGCAAAACAACAAAAAAAGAATAGATATAGTGACTCCTAGGTGTCTGCTTCCATATCTGCATGAGAAGAGAGGAAGATCAGAGCCAAAAGAAGACAATAGACAACAGAGGGTATCCCTGAGATATCCATGTGTGTGCAATGCAAAACCTATGGTGATTAGACAATATTAATCAGGGTGGTATATATATATATATATATATATATATATATATATATATATATATATATATATATATATGTAGCTGCAGCTTAGTATGTAGTATTTAAAATACATTTTCTAATTAGGAATATTAAAAATGGTGATTATTGTGTATCCGTAAACACCTGGAACCAAACTCATTTGGTATTTATGCATGAGCATGCTCGTGTATAAAGGATTCACAAAGCCTCTTCAAAAGGCTTACTAGCTTAATAGCAGGTGTGGTTGGCCCCAACCTCACCCTTCAGAGCCCCGGACAGAAAAAGAGGCATGGCAAGCCCCAGTATCCAGAGGCAACCCAGGTCACTGGGAAACAAGGACAGACATAGGGATGGCCGCACCTACCAGCGAAGCATGGAGGTGGTATAATCATGGTTTGGGGGTGTTTTTCTGCACATAGGACAGGGGACTCCACTTTATTGCACTGTAAGGAGTGGGTGACCGGAGCCATGTATTGCAAGATTTTGGGGAACAACCTCCTTCCCTCAGTTAGTGCGTTGAAGATCGAGGCTGGATCTTCCAACATGACAATGACCGGAAGCACACGGCCATAACCAAGGAGTGGCTCTGGAAGAAGCATATCATGGTTCTGGCGTGGTCTAGGCAATCTCCAGATCTAAACCCAATAGAGAATCTTTGGGGGGATCTTAAACTCTGTTCTTTCAAAGCGACAGCCCAAAAACCTGACTGATATAGAGAAGATCTTTGTGGAGAAGTGGGCAAAGATACCTCCTGCAGTTTATGCAAATCTGGTGAAAAACTACAGGAAACGTTTGACCTCAGTAATTGCAAACTAAGGCTACTGTACTAAATATTAACATTGGTTTTCTCAGGTGTTTAAATACTTATTTGCAGCTGTATCATACAAATAAACAGTTTTTAAAAAATCATAAATTTTTATTTCTGGATTATTTTTATTTATTTTTTTCCGATTATATCTCTCTCAGTGGACATGCACCTATGATGAGAATTTCAGACCCCTCCATGATTTGTAAGTGCAAAATAGCAGGGTGTTTTAAAATAAAAAAAATGTAAAATTGTATAATTATATTAATGAACGAATCACCCAAACAGTATTTACTTTATAAACTTCAACCCCAGCGTGGATCATGGAGTTTGGGCACACTCTATGTGTTGGTGTTGGGTTGTCTTTCCATAAGTTTAGACTTAGACACAAAATCTATATACATAAGAAACCTTTAGATAGAACTAGTGGTCTAAAAAACCTTTGACCTTTCTAGGTTCCTGTGTGTCTCTTGCCTTGCAGGGATCAAGCAGGTTTAAAAAACTGAGAAATACCAGCACTTAATATACAGCATGTGGTGTTGTTCCATAATCAGCCAGTGGAGGGCACTCCAACCTAGTTTATTCATCCAAGACAGACTGACTGAATTATTTATTTATTAAATTTTTTATTTTTTTGCGTGTGTGTGTGTGTGTGTGTGTGTGTGTGTGTGTGTTTGTGTGGAGGGGGGGGGCTAGTTTCCATGGAAATTACTGGATTGCAGCATGCCCAATAAATATAAGAATTAATACATATATGGACTGCAACACATTCACTTTTCTGTTTGTGTTTTTATAACATGGATTTTGCTGCTCATTAAACTGTTTATATATTCACTGTTTAAGGAGACTTATCTATATGAATACCTAAACGTGACACAAATTTTGTCTCTAGTGACAGAGTTAAGAAACGCAAAAAAAAAAAGCCCTCCGTCCAAATAAAAGGCCCATATAGATCCTCAAAGTACCTCAAAGAAGAATAATGTGACTCCAGAAATGAATGACAATGCTTGTTTTTGTAGAGATGTTTTACAGTTGATGAATGAAAACATGGTGACTGGATGACATTTGGTATATTATGCAATGATGTTAGGATTAAACAGCTCATAAAGTCATATCACTAAGTTTGGTCAAAACCAGTTCATAAACTATTGCAATTTAAAAGATAAATGACATGAGGAAAGAATGCAGGGAACATTCTTGGCAACATCTTAGGATATCATACAAATAACACACCATGCTTGAGTGCTAGTAGGTCTTTAAAATGAATCTCATGACTATAAATATACCACCAAATTAGTCACAAAGTAGCTAAAAGGTGAAAGTTAAGTCTTTGTGTAAAAATTTGAAAGACCAAAACTCAGTCCCTTAAAAAATGTGCAGTCATAATTTAAAAGCTGTGTATGAGCAAGGCAACCCTAGAAACTGCCTGAGTTAGATTGGTTCTGTCAGAAGGAATGAGACTAAATTCAAGTAAGTTATTGTAAGAGGCTTTAAAAGCTATATGCACAGAATGCTTCAACAGAGTCATAAAGGCAATTCTAGCAAAAATAAAAAGGTAATGCATGCTTAATTTAAGAGGAAAGAAAAAAAACACTCTCCTATTGAGCTTCAACAGGAAATATTTACTAATATTTTAGTCAGATTAGAAAAAAGTTTGATATAAAATTGTGGTCTCTTTATAAGGACTACGTAGTGATTTTAGTGTGGTTTTGATATGTTAGGTTAAAAATACAGCGTGATGGTAGAGTTTCACCATTAGCATGACAGTTTTTTGATCTTTACTTTTTTGTTTCATAGTATGCATTAATTTTTTTTTCAAGCAGGATTACAAAAATGTCATCCTTTACTGATACCTCTACTTGTCCTTTTAAAATATGTTTCACTTAAAATGTATACTTGAATTAATACTTTAGATCAAAATTTGTTAATTATAAAATGCAATTTTCTGTATGCAAATAAAATACCTTACTACAAGCCAATAGATTTGGTTTTGGACCTATATCTACATATCTTGCCAACATTAAATAATAAGGCAGAGTCAAAGAAATATTAAAAAAAGCAACCTCCAAAGCCAGCAGAGAGTGGCGTTTTGGATTCTCAGTCACAGTAGTTAGATGGTGTTTTCAACCCAACCAATTGGTTACCCTGCTAAACTAAAATATGTAGAACTTTTCACAGATTGCTGTAACTGGCACTGCATGTGTGGATTAGATGAACACATTTACATTTTAAGCATTTAAAAATACAGATCAGTTTGACAGGAACTAAATATATGATATGTCAACAATATTTGACCAAGTTAAAAAGAAAGTAAACCTTCTTCTATGCTATCTTTAGAGATTGTTTATTTTAAAGCCTGTCCCCCATCTTTACCAGAGTTGTAAACTAATTTCTCCAAGTCTGTAACTCTACATGAAAGCACACAACTAAAATGTTTACATTAACCACTGTAAGGAATAGCTGATTTCATCTCTTACTTTGCGTTAAAGAGGAAGATCTTATCTCATGACACAACACAAACACTGCATAGACAAGGAAGTTTTATTTCAGTTCCTGCAGTCAATTCTTTGTGGGTACAAATCGTATTTTCATACAACTTTTTTTAATAACCCATGATGCATTGCATCCATACATTTGTAGCTCAAAACAGCTTTTACAAAAAAAGAATATACAATATATACTTATATTTATTTATATATATATAATATACATGTGTTTCTTTATGCATTATAGTGTGTTTGGAATGGATAACAGAAGCTTAACAAAGACACAGCTGAGTTAAAATAAATCCCAGGAAAGGTTCAACAGAAAGTCTTTACAAAACATATAATAGCCAGGTTATCAAAGTCATCAACATTGGCTATAGTACACTCAACATGAAGCCCTTCAAACACAGTTTGCATATATTCCAAAATTACAGTCTTGTAAATCCAGAGTGATCGCCCTCTTTTACTGTACTATGGACCCGCATTAATAGCTACAATTAGAACGAAACCCATTAATGAAAGAGGATCGATTGATGGGTTAGTTCACTGTGTTCCTTAAGGTTTTATTTGCCTTAAACAGAATGTACTATGTCATGGGATACATTATTTTCTACCGACATGATGTTAATAATATTATAGGTCAATCAATTTTGTTTTAAAATAATTATTTTGTGTGTATCGCTTGCAGATTACGGTGATTGTTAAGTTGTACATCAAGTACAGAAAAAAGGGTAAATAATTAGTGTATGGCTTAAGTGTTCTTTCCTTATACAACTGTAAAGAGAGCACTCCAGCAGCAAGGTGTTGCTCTTGCACCTTTATGTTTTTAAGACCCCTTTTCAAAATAAATACTTAAAAAACAGAAACCTTGCAAAATCACTGATATGTTGTTTGCTTTAGTAGGGTCAGGAAATGCAAACAAAAAAACAAACAAAAAACGAAGCCATAAATAAGCATAGTACAGAAAAAAGATCACTCAGAAAGAGACTTGCCTGTTAGAGTCGATGCAAATGATAAGTCCACTGTGCTGTGTTGTATTTTGTCAACAACGTTACTTCAGGTGTTAATCACTTCACATTATATAGCTCAAAAATTACATTAGTTTTCAATACAACATAGTAATATTAAATCGTGTGTTTATACTAATTGATCATCATTCATGTAAACATATTGAACCAGGTCATGCAAACAGTAGACCAAAACTTCTTCCACTAGAGGTGTACAGCACAGAGCAGGTAGAGTGCCCAGACCGAGATCCCTCCAACTCAACATGAGCCGGGTCTGGGCCAGGAGAAAAGAGACTCACAGCCTTTGGATTCGTTTGCTTTTCTTAACAAAAAACAGGTGAAAAAAAGTACAGGATTTCTATAATCTTCAAGGCATAATACGAGTTTTAATATAACGGCCTAATGGGGATCTCAGTTTGAGCCTCTTAAAAAAATAATAACAATAAAAAAAAAAAAAACAGCCATAAAACATACAAAAAAAGTCTCCTTTTGGATATTCATACATTTTAATGTAATTTTCTTTTTTTTTTCCCAAAAGGAAGCATGCAGACATTTCAAGCCAAATCCACCCGTCACATACCCAGTCTGAGCCACTATATAGACTCCAAAACCTTTTGCAACTTTTAAAGTATTTAGATAATATGTTCACAAAGTATTTAAACAAAGAAGAAAAGAGTCGAAAATAAGCAAAACTGGATTTAACTGTAATATTCATTCAGCCTGAATATGAGCAGTTTTTTAATCACAAAAAAATTGTACTTTTTGATGTTAATGAAGATGAAAACAGCATTTTTTGGGGAAAACTGACCTTTTCTGCCTCATATCTTCTATTTAGGAAAAAATATTTAATTTTATATATCCATTATTTGCATGATTAATGTGAGCAGCATCAAAACAAAGTAATGTATTCAATAAATGATTCCTGGACAGAAACTAACTTAATTCAGACAGAATGTAAGTCACATGGTTTATATCTGGATTAAACTGTACGGTTTTAGTTTAAGATAATTTATTTGAACTAGAATACACTGGATTGCACCAGATTGTAGGGAGGAAACATTAAATATATATGAATGATTCAATCAGAATTACATGAAATTAATTTGATTTCATTGGAATAAATCTGGACTTTTTTTAAGATGGAGATAATTATGTTACAGCTGGGAGAGTTGGTCTAGTGGTGAGAGCAGTGCAATTGTGCTTGGAGAAGGTTGCAAGTGCCCAGTTCGATCCCAACAGCCTGGACACTGGATTCCTGAGCAAGACCCTTAACCCCACACTGCTCCCCGTGCACCACACAATGGCGACCCACTGCTCCCCAAGATGATGGGTCAAATGCAGAGAGTGAATTTTCCCATTGTGGGACAATTAAGGGGTTTACATTGTGTTGAAGTGCCTTGCACTGGACTGAGCAACATCATATTCCATTGTAAGGGTTGATTACAGAGTTGGTTTGATTATAAGTGGACTAAAATTGGCTGTATTCAGTTTAGAACAATTCTTTTGAACTGGGCCTCAATTCAGTAAGAAATGATTGGACAGTATTAGTCAGCTGGATTATATTTGGCATTTAGTTCAAAAGAACCAAAAGTAATGATTGCATTGGATTATCAAGTGAAATGGATCACATTCAAGAGGAAAGAACTAGATAAATAAGACCCTTTATTTTCCATTTGAACAGAAGAACTTTGTTTAGGGGGAAACATCAATGAAAGAATTGATTTAATGGATTCTATTCACAACGAACTGCACTGAAAAAAGTCAGCGGAAAGAATGTAAACTAAGGTTGAGATTCAATTGGAAAGGTTTTTGGGATAATTAAGATTTATAATTGATCTAAACTCAACTTTTTTTATCTTAGTAAACTTAAAAGAAACTGAAGTCATCTGAGTTCAATTCATACTTGTTAATAAGGAGAATATTACATTACTGGACTGACTGGGATCCATATCGAGCCAAAAAAAAAAAAAAAGCTTTACAATTAAACAGAGCTATACTTAATTTTATTTTGCAGAGCAGATACTAAGTTGTTAGCTAGGTATTAATATAATTCAAGGGAGAAACAATGTTTAGCCTCTCTACTTAAATAGAGATGTTTTCTAGGCTATTGCCTAGTATTTGGTTAATGGATAAAGAAGAGAAGGACCCACAGGATTCAGTTTCCGGACATGTTAGCTTTAAATGCTTTTGTTCTTTTAACTTGTCTGCCCAGATTTTTCAAAGAAAGCTGCCAGCACTGTAGAGTGCCTAAGCCAGATGGATGCAGACACACAGAAGCCATGATTAGAGGTAGACGTGGCATATAATGAGATAACAATTAAGAAAAAGGACACAGCTTTTAGAACTCATCTTTGATGTAAACAGGCTCTGAAGCTAACATGCTGAACAATTTGTAAAAGGCCTTTTTCTGCCATGGCTGCACAAAAGGACTAATCATTTCATCATTATGGTGGGTCATTGAGATAAAGCTTCTTTTTTTTAATCAATCTCTCTTCACAAATATGCCTTGTGGTCACTTTTGCAATATAATTCTTTGAAAAAGAATAAGCCTACAAACACATTTCTTCAGTTTTAGCTTCTTTTTTTTTCAGATCACCAAACTGACTTAGATGTCAGTTTTTAATTATCAAGGAAAACTATTCAAACCAGCCTCTCCCTTCGTATTTGGTAACTAATCTTAACATTCCTGGCCAGTCGCTTCAATATCTGTTGAAGAATGTTGTGTTACTCTTTCTCTCAGATTCTTAAATGTATCGTGGAGGATTTTCGTCAATGTTTGAAAAGACACACCCTCTCCACTTAAAAAAAAAAAAAAATGCACATGCACAACCCTGTACACGCCCCCGAGAGGAAACGCATGTTAAACGTGTGCAAGAGCGTGCATGAGCCTATTTCTCCTCGAGATGTGCATGGATGCAATAAGATGGTCGCTCGGATGGATCTCATCTCACCCATATTTATGTATAAAAAGTTTACCTGCAAATAAGAACACTGGTACAATAAAAAAGTGTAGGCTAATGTGGAAATGTGGACCTGTTTACAGAGTAAATAAGGATCTGTGGCCACCATAAAACAATGCTTATTACAAAATAGATAAACTTATCTAACCCTGGAAAGTTACAATATAGGGGTAGTTAACTTTTACAACCAGTGATGTGAAATGGATTTCTTCAAATAGCATGCCAGGCTTTACCTGTCGAGTAAAAACTTTGCAACCAAGGCATCAGAGGGAAGCCCGACCTGTGCTGTGCTTTCAGTGTGGATTCAATGAGAGGCTAACACCATAGCTCACCACATAAAAGTGCGCATGCGCAGAAAAAGACAGCTAACTGAGGACAAGCAGATAGGACGCCCTTACGTAAACATATCACCAGAATGAATGACAATTAGGAGGACCACTAATTTTGATGATCCACCGGGAAAAAGAAAATCCTCCACTATACCTTGAATTCACTCTTTAGATGATTAGAGCAGTCTGCTTTAAGTTTACAGCATCTTAACCAGATTTATGTCAAACCTTGCCCCAAATCTGATTCACCAACCTTTCCCACCAGCCAAAAAACCTGTTTATGACCAGGAACAATCAGCTTTTATTGGCAGTGGGAACAGCTCAATGACGCGTGTCTAATGATCAAAGGACTTAGCAAGCGACCTGTGTTAAAATCGCCACCAGAGCCAGAAATTAAGTTACACCATTTAACGTACGGACGTCAACAAACCACACCAATCGGTCAGATTTAACAAGCCAAAACAACTCGATAAACATGGCTCAGCGCTGGCAAAAGGGATTAGGAAAGATAATAGAACGAAACAAGAAAGCGCACTGGTTTCCTTAGATATTGCAATTCATTGTTTAATGTCTTAATTTCCGTCACATTGGTGACATCATCAATGCCAATCCAGTGTGATGGTGTCACCAGACATGCACCCGCGGGGGAACAGAGACGACGCAGCTTGCCAGCGAGGGGTTAGACACAGTTTTTTTGCCAGTGGGAAGGGAGCCAAATGCCGATTGTTAACCCGGGTTAACGCGCTATTTTCAGTGGGAAAGAGGCTAAATTCTACCTTTGAATAGGCTGTTAGAGGTGGACTTTTTAGTCACCTTTTGCACTTGTGCTGTTGCATAACTCAGCTAAATTCCAGTTATAGTTAACAAACTGGTGTCCTGGGATTCTCCTCTGTGGTGGTCTCCTAAAGAAGTCATTCAGATTATTTCTCCTCTTTTTGATCAGCTGGGATTTCACACTGAAACCCTCCCATGGATGCAGTGTTTCTTATTTTTAGGCTACGAACAGTGAACTTCACTGAGGTATGTGAGACATGCTGTGCTTCAGAAATATTTAGTTTTGGGTTTGCTGTGATCTTTTGGATGTGTTGCTAGTGTGGCCTCACAGTATTTGTAGTTTGCAGGCAAATATAGCTATTTCCATTTGTTAGTAGCGGCTCTTACTGTACTGGAGTTCAGAAGGCTTGTTTCTGAATATTTCTCATCTGTTCTTGAACTCATTGCAGATTTGAACCTATTTCCTTTTGTAAGACTGGCTCTGTTTAAGTTTCTTCTTGATTTTGCAAGTCTGGCAGAAATGAGATTTGTTTGTAGCTGTATAATGTAACAAAATCATAGATAAGCACTCATAAAAAGGGTATGATAACAATTTCATACAGAACCAGTTTGCTTTGTGTAGTTTTCTTTCATAACAAATTCCAGCAGCTGAGAACTGCTTGTATTTGCTCTAAGAAATCTGCTTAATGATCTGAAATATTTTTAGGTAGCGAAAAAGCAAAACATGAATAATCTTGAGAGGGGAAACCCTTTTTCCCATCACAGAGGTTATTATTTAGTTTAAACAAAGTAACGAAAACTAACTGTAAATGTCCTTTTTTGTTTTTTGTTTTTTTAAACACAAAGAATTTGGAAATTGTTGTTTGGGTTTCTGCTGGATATTGACTAATATCTACTCTGCCTTACTGGCCAGACTGGGTGGGCGAGTTCTGGGTGCTCCACAGACACTTCATCATCACGAAACCAGGAGGCTGTGCTCAAATTCTACTGGTTGGCCTGCAGCAGTAGGTACAGCTTCTCAGACTGTCCCGATCTGTGCTGCCCTCATTACTTCCACGACGACCATCCTCGTAGTGAGACACTGGGTGATGAGGAGCAGAGCAGCAACAGAATTAGAGGAAATTCAAGGTTTTGTCATTAGGAGCACAACTGCAAACACCACAACCAGAGAGAATAATCAAAATTGACAACTTTAGTTTTTATTATAGCATACAGTAGTAGCCATTCAAAATTTTCCCCTCATTCCTTGATGGGCCCTTGGCTGGTCCCTGGCTGGTCTTTTAAGATTCCTTTTTTTAAAATCAATCTTTGTACTAAAACATTCTTTCTGTCATGATTTGTAAACCTTAAGATCTAAAGCGAAGTGCCTTCTCCTGGTCAGACCCTATAATTCGGTGAAAGGGTGGAGACAGAGTAAAAAAATATGCATGGCCAGGAGAAGGAGGGGGTCAGTCCAGTGGCTGCAAGTTGGCTGCCATTCGGCTGGCATTTGACTGGGAAGGGCTATTTTGATGGCTGCAACTGTAAGGGCTATCTGTTTAACTTAGACAAAGCCGCATAAGTTGATAAGCCGGCAAACCAGGTTTTCCCTCTAGCAGGAAAGAATCAACTCAGAGGCATTCCTTATGTACTGTTTAAGATAGGAAGATAAATTCACCTGCCTTAGGATTAAATTTGATTCCATTCAATAACCTCATCATCCAGTTTAAATTAGTTTGGTAGCATTTATCTGAAAACTGCTGACCAGAATCCATTAAAGTGTGTCCTATCTGTGAGGGATTTGCAGCTACATGTGACTGAAGGTATTCATTAATCTATGCATGAGCAGCACGATAGCTTTCCTTAAAATGACAAGCATTCATCCTTAAAGGTGCATCTATTAAGTCTCCTTCATTGGTCCAAATAGGAAAATTGAAAAACTAACTTCCAAACACTACAGTATTTTACTTCTAAAAAGAAAATGGTGTTGTGAAAGCAAACATACAAGCTGCACCATCTGCACTAAAATTTATATAATTTTGTTTGGTACTTTTAGTCATGATTTATCATCAGGCTGGGTTGAGTCACAACCAGATCGTCTCTCCAAATAAAGGCAGACGAGCTGTCCTAGCATTTAAAGGATCTGTAAATAAGAAATATCATTCTATAATTCTGATTTTATGTTTGTCCTGTCCAATTTTTCTCCAATCTCCATAGTATTTCTGCTCTAAGGTGAAGAATTAGAGCACAGAAATATCCTGTTTCTAACGAAAATGTTCAACCTACAGTAAATCTCCCAGGGAAAAGAAAGCAACCACATAAACTGGGTCTATTCCACCACAATCCCAAAAAGCAGCCTAATAAGCGAGTGGCACATCAATACAAGCACCATGGCAACTGTGAAACATGGAGGTAGCAGCATCATGTGTTCAGAGACAACTGATATTGTTCAAGGTGGGTGAAATTCTGAGCAGTTTCAAAGTGAAATAAGTTTTGACCCAAAACATTCAGAGGACTGCTAAAGCTGAATATAAAATGTTTTTTTTTTTATTTTGCAGGTTCATACAGAGTCCAAGTATTCATCCAAAACAGAAAAAAAAAGAAAAGAAAGGCTACTCGAATAAAATGAAAGTTTTAAAGTGGCCGACCCAGTATTGAAGCTATAATCTGGTGTCACCCTAAACCGGCTATCAACAGGAGACGTGCTGACACATTTAGAAAACGTGTTAAGTAATTTAGCCCAGTCAAATAAAAATCCTAGGATGAAATCAAAAAACTGTTTTAACAAGGTGTTAAATTAGGGGATGCATACAATTATGCAAACAGGCCACGGCATATTCATTATTGACACAGTTTCCCTGAGAACTGCCTGTTTTTTTTTTTTTTTTTTTCTTTAGTTTATTGCACAGGAGAGATGCACAGTTCGGTTTGGAGTCTAACAGGGATGTGCAGTCCGCTGGGAAAATGTAATATAATAGACTATATCTGAAAATGCTCTTATTACTTAAAAGATCATCTATTTTGCAGGAATTATCTATTAAGCTCATACAGCACCGACAGGTTTGAAGTTGTGTTTGTTCATTCATTTGCTGACTTACAGCTCTCCTCCTCCTCATTCCCCAGTTCCTCCTCCTCTTCCTCCACCTCCTCCTCTGGGAGCAGATGTCCATGGCAAGGACTGGTGGGAGTAATCTGACTCGGTCCCTCGAGACTGGTGCCCAGCTGCAGCCTCCGCATGTGTCGCACCACCGCCGTGGCATTGAACGCTTGCTGCAAGGAAAAACAAAAAAGCAGACACTTGTAAACTCTTCACTTTATGTAAGAAATTGTTTAACTTCGTATTCTCAGTGTTCTTCTTTTCAATAGTTGTACAATTAACAATGATGAAATAAACATTTTGACTGTAAAAGTTTATCATAAATCTAAGCATCAAGTAAGACATTATTTCATTTTAACATTTTGAAAGAAATAAGGATTTTTTTAAGTAATAAAAATGGCTCACAAATTATTCATAGGTTTGGTTGACAAATATATACAGAAATACATAAAATATTAATACAAAAGTAAATTCACAGTTAAAAAATAAAGTTGCTGCTAACTGTATTACAACTTATCCTATGGTAGTATTGTTTTGTATTATCAATGATGGTTAAATTGGTGTTTATAAGCTTTAGTTTAAATTAAAAAGAGTTAAATTTATTTTGCACATGAATGTTTTAACAATAAACATGAAAAGAAGTGTAAGTCTAAACAGGGGAGTGAAAATTGCAGATATCACAGATGGTGTAGTTTGCAGGAGGTTACATGAAATTATTTATGACAAAACACCCACACAGGCACACTGAGGTGGAACACAGAAAGTTACTTCCCAGCTGAAGATATATACATAATAGAATACATAAAATATTGAAATTTATACCGAGACATTTCAGGTAGGCTCTTTGTTATAACAGTCACAGGAAAGAGCACACATATTTTTGCAGACAGGCGTTCAAACCAAAAAAACAGGCACCCGTTATTATATTAATTAATTAATAATTAAAAAAGCACAGTGTGTGATGTATAAAAAACACATACTTTTGGTAAATGTTTTTGTTACCATAGACACTGAACAAATATGGTTATCAAAACAGACGGCCTTAAATTTCTTTTTTGAGGCAGTAACAGACAGATGAAGGCCATGTTGTTTATAATTTTTTTTTATGATCAAAGAAATAAACAAAAAAATTGTCAAATTAAAAATTTAACAGCAACATCTAAATAAAGCTGAAGGCAAATTATGTTTTCTTACTGTTGGCTAAATGAGATGTATTATTACATGAATAATATCCCATTATAAATATCTATAAACATCACTAGACTCTCATGTAGCTCAATATAAGATATACATTTAATTTAATATCAGAAATTTATTTTGAATTTTTAGTATTAATAATTGGGCAATTATGATAAAAAATAAAGTCAAACAGAAAACTAAGTAAAAAGATTCTGCTTATTCAGCTTGCTGCTCTAAATGATAAATAATCATTATAGGTTACATTTCCTACACAGGACTGAGTTTTGGCCATAATGCTATATTTATAAGGGATTTTCTATTTCTATTTTCAGCACTTTATTGAGAGAGTCCGTCAAAAAATCTGAAAAAATTTGTGTTCGTGCTATTTTTACTCTGTGCCTTACATCAGATTAATTAAGACAACAAACGAAACAAAACCAGTAAACTGGTCTAATCTGTAAAAGCAATAGAACTGTCTAAAGCTAAAAAACTTTAACAAGTCCCAACTAGTACTGCTGGCTGATTTAAATGATTACCATTTTTAAACTTGGGTTGAGACATGTCAAAACTTATTAAGAGAACCACACTTTAAGCATCTTTACTTTACAGCATCTACTTTTTACAATCATCTTTTTCTAAAGTTAATCAAATTTGTTCTTGGTACACAAAGTCCCATGACGGTAAAACGGCCAAACATTTTTTATCAAAATAAAAAGTGTCTTGAGAACCTAGTTGGTGTCAAAATAAGACTTATATTGGAGTGATTGTAACTTCCTCCCTAATGGAACCAGGATATAATTCAGAGTTTGACACCATGTTACGTTTACCCTTAAAGCTGAGGCAACCTGGAAGAAGCTGTTGAGCTAATAATTAATAATCAAGACTGATTGAAGGAGCCTCAACCATACGATCAGTGGCATTTTGACTAGTTGTTAGTATAAATGGTGATAGACTGAATAAGAAGATGCATAGACTTTGTATAAACTGTGAGAATAACATGACAAGGTAACAATAAGCAATGAACAATACTAAAGTTAGCAACATTTATCAGTTTACTATCGATGAGTAATTATAAAAATGCTATTTTACAGTTTTTAATTGCTTCAGAGATGCATTTATTCACCTCTAGAATTCTATAATCTGAAATAAAAGGATTAATCAAACTTCAACTAAATCATTCTACTATCATCAGAGATTATACAACTTGAGATGAATGCAGCCTTTCTTTTTTTCTGCTTAAAATTATAAACAGGGAACAGAGGATAATCAATGCTTTTTCTGACACCACCTTAGAATGACCTCAAATTCAAACCTGCAACTGAAAAATATCTTTAAAACTTATTTTAAACTTATTTTAAAAAAAATTGTATTTTACTCTTTATGACTAAATCATTGTTTGATGAGCAGACTGATGCCTTAGTAGTTCAAGTGGAGGATTTGCATATATACAAATATATATATAGACCTGTACAAACTTGTTGCCTATTTTTAGGAAATTTACTTTGGGTCAGACGTTCCTGCGCTGTCTACTAATGTGCCATCAAGTGTGTCAATTATGAGAGGTCTGACCCAGCAAACAATCGAAGCGTTGTATATTCAAGATGGATTTTGTGGACACTCAGAAGAGAATGGCATCCAGCTTAACACAGACAGGAATGGCAACTCAAGGTAAGGTGAAAAAGTAAGAAATAAAACTTGTTAAGTATGAGCATGAGCTATGAGAGCGCAAAGAGGAGCGCTGCAGTTCTGTGTTTTGGCCACAGGTGGCAGTATCATTAGAAAACTCCATAATGCCTCCTTAACAGACAACATAAGAAAGACTTTTGCAAAAAAAGATTAATTATTGTAGACCCATAATTAAAAAGAGCCCCATATTGCTCTTAGTAAAATAAATGCATGCAATTTATTTCTATTCTTTTTATTGTAATCGAGTACGAGAAACATAAATGGTGTATTAGCCACTGATTCTTTGAGATACTCGCTGCATTTTGGTAAAATTTTAAAAGTGGCCATGTGTTTGTAATCCTATTTACAAGTAGATTATAATGAAGGAAAAAAAAAGTTGTGATTGTTAAGTTGAATAAAATATTTATTGCTGAAAGATAAGATGTCAGTTTAAATATTTTCCCCTTCAAATTTACCAGTTTCAGTATGCCACGATCTTCATTATTGATGAGCCAGATTTGTAATTTTTACAAATGGAAAAATCTGAATTATTCTAACATAAGTATTTTTGGAGTCTGTTTCAAGTCTTACTTAAAAAATGTTGAACATAAACTGAATAACCCAAGATTTTGCACTCAGACCGCTTACTCAGGTCATTTTTGTTAGTCAAAGTATGTGTTCCGCATTTATAAGAACAAAAAAAATAATAATTTTAATTATACTCATCTACTCCATTATTGTCCCATAATATCTTTTCTAGCCAACTGCAATAGTCTGCATGGGTTTAATTGTTTTCATTAACCGCACCAGGGGAGGTGTAGATTTTAGGCATGCCAGCTTTGGTTTCATGAGACAAAGGGTTGTTATCACTGCTGCTTCCTCTATACTGGGCTGTGCTGGGATTGCTTAGACTTAGGGCTGTTTTCAATAATAAATGTCTGATTTTAACTCAGGTGATTGTGGGATCTCTCATGCTATACTGTTAAAGAACAAATCACTGAAACACAAAATACCACAGTGACATTCAGACCCATAACGAATGCAGGCTTTTGGAAATATTCATCTAAGTGTGAAGAACATGTAGCATCTACTCTAACTCCTGTTAGTCTTAAATCTTCTCCATCCACACTTTGTTGACTGACCTTCCATTTACTTTTGGCAAAGTTCTTCTTGATTTGTGCGCTGACAGATTCATGGATATTCTTGTCCAGAGCTGTGTCCCCACATATCCTGCAAAAATAAAACAAAAAAGTAGCATCAGAAGTCTTTTACAAAGCAGGGTTTGGCATCTGTTGTGGTGATCCCTGCACATAAAACGCTTTAAACACCATGCTTAAGCTACAGTAATTTGAAAATTACATGAAGTATGGAGGACTCTAGACACAGAAACTGCATAAAGGTGGTAATCTCCATACAGTGTTTGCCTTTTCGATCTTCATTTTGATCAAGACCATTAAATAAGTATTTATCAACCAATCAATGCCTGGTAAAATAAAAAAGTGAGAAAGCCTGGTGGTGGATGATGAGTGCAACCTCTGTTCTCCTTATGTCTCTCTTTTACGTCTTGCGTTGCCTAGAAAATCTTTAAAAGCTATTTCTAAACAAATGTGTCTATCTAAAACAGAGGCTGTTAGGCTAAAGTTGATGAAATTAGACTAATTTGTGCTTCTCAATCAAAAAAGATATGCATGTCAGAACAGTTTTAATGGGGTTTTTTACCGTCTGGATGGCAGATAATGACATCAGACATTTTCAATATATCTACTTCTGAATTCTATTTATTTCTGTGGATCATTGCTTATAAAGAGGATTTATAATACAGAGGAGTGCAGAGCAAAGATTAAACAATCAGTCTAATGTGTTAATGCTATGATGTTCATGGTAAAATAAATGTATTTCTTAATTTTTTTTCACTTGTTATCAGTTTTCTTTCTGCTTTGTCATTGTGTTTGGTCCTCTTATTTGACTCATCCTTTTTTTATCTAAACTAGCATATATCTAGAATTAGTAACCTCAGAAAAAAGAAACTGAGTTGATAAAGTTGAATTGAAACAGTTAATGTGGCATTATTTAAGCATGTCGTTTTGTCTTAGACTTAATGAAATTTGATTTCACAAGAAAAAAACTATTTCGACAAACTTGCTCAAGTTGGATTTCCAATCTTAGTGACCACAGTGTTAGAAGAAGTACTGGGAACTGATACTAAAGTTATATCAATAGGCCATTAATCCTGCTTGGTAGTTTATTCTGTAGGGGTTACCTAACATTTGTGTTTACTTTTTGCTATCTATTGTTTCCAAAAATTGTCTAAGTCTAAAGTTACATTGAAATTGAAAATATCACATTAAACATCTGTGTCATTTCTGCATAGTTAAGTTGCAGAATTACTCAAGAAATATTGCAGGCAACAAAAGCTGTTGACATTTTCCTACCAAGGATGTTGAAGAGCTTGCTCACACGTATACCTCTTCATAGGGTCCTTTTCCATCATGTGACAGATGAAGTCTTTGGCTGCCAACAGAATTTAGGTCTATGTTTAAAAAATACTTGTTATAGTTGCATCAGTAGTCAATGTTTTGGCATTACCTGAATCTGAGATGTCATCCCAGTACGGAGAGTCAAACTCATACTCTGCTTTCAGAATCTGCTCAAATAACTTGGCATCATTTTCGTCATAAAACGGAGGATATCCACAGAGTCTGAAGGACCACAATTATAAACAGATCATTTTGAAAGTTACGTTTCATTTCTATCAAAGGTAATGAAGTAGAGCAACTCACAAGATATAAGAAATAACTCCTATGGACCAACAATCAACAGCTTTACTGTATGGTTTCTGAGCGAGAACTTCAGGGGCTGTGAACAAAACATGATGCGCATTAGCTGAGTGAAAAATAACAGACACAAGGTATCTTGATCTTTCAGCAAAATCTGTTTGATCTAGCAGGTCACTCTAAGTAGCAGCAAAGCCCTTCTGAAACACTTATGATTGCCTCACAAGTGGATAAAAAGCCTCTTAACGTCCATTGAATAATGAGATGTCAGCTATAACAGCTCTCATAGAAATGAGAGTGTGTGCTGAAGAGAAATCGAATGACCTGAGAAAGGGTTGCTCACCAACGTAACCAGGAGTACCACATGCCGTGGACATGACACTGCCCGCTCCTTCAATCTTAGACAGGCCAAAGTCACTGATCATGATTTTAGAGTCTTCATCCATACTGTAATACAGTAAGTTCTCTGGCTGCGAATACAACGCATGGGGACAAAAGGAGATAGTTTGTAAATAGGAAACAAAGATCAACTTAGAGCCAGTTTGAGGTTTATTTTATCGTTCCTGAAAGAGGGTACCTTCAAATCTCTGTGAACGATTCCCATATCATGGAGATATTTAACAGCATCCAAGATCTGATGGATGAGCTGGCTAGCATCCCTCTCTGTGTAAAACCCCTTCTCCACGATCCTGTCGAAAAGTTCTCCTCCAGAAACTCTGACAAAAAGAAAAAAAATACAATATAAAATTATTATTATAGGTCAGGTTATCTTTGAAAATATGAAGTTTGTGTGACTTTTATTTTAGTTTTTCACTTTTGTTTTTTTTCCATCCAAGAAATCTGCGGGTGTTGGTGTCTAATATTTTCCTTTATCTGATCCAGAAACTGATTTAAATGAGTATTAAATTTGAAATGTATTATAATATTTAACACAATCCTAATTTGTCACTTGGAATGGAAGTAACATTCCCCATAAACAGTCAAACCCCTACATCAACAATGTTTTACTATTTTCAAAACTAGAGGTAATGTGTGAAAGTACTTCAGTGCAACAGTCAACTTCTATTCACTTCCTGGTCCTTTAGTCAATCAGATGAGAATTCGTAGTGGTGTCAAAAACAAAGCCCAGTATTTGATTTGGTCAGCAAGAGAGCCAACCAGATATAACCTTAAAAATATGTAAGACTTGGCAACCTGCATCACTCTCTTAGTAGCCGAGGTGTATATGAGGGGGTGGCTATTTGTTTTGTGCATTGTTCTAATTTAAAAAAAACTAGGTGTAATAACGACTGATTGCTCATTTAAGTAATGGTAAACACCATAAACCAAAACTGAATTTTCAAGCTGTGAAAAACATTTTCTGGTTCATGAAGGGGAGTATAAAAATAACTAAATTTTACAAAGCTCCTAACATCAGCTTTAAGGTGATAAAATGTATTTTGATGAAAAGTTTTATTATTTATGTATTGATAACATGCATGCCAATCTAGTTGTCTTAAGCTATCAAAACAATTAAACTCGAGTTGCATTCAAAAAAGGAACACTACAGGAGCTCAGCTGTGCCTCCATGTGCTATTCTGCGTGCACAAATAGACTAGAAATCAGCTAGCAGATGAAAACAAAGGAACTTCTTGATCTGATATATCCCATTTGACCATACTGGTGACTATACTCAAATTAACAGGGCAGATGTTTTCAGATTATGTAAGTGGAGGATTAGTAAACTGATGCTGTGCCTAAATTAAATCAGGGTTTTAAACCAGCTTGAAGAGCTTTGGAGCACAATGTGGTCTGGGTGAGACACACTATATTTTGAATCTCTGACTTTATTTGCAATCTGACAACAGAAAGAGAAAATATCTGAAATAGCACTGCAATATACACAGTATACCTTATATCTATGTGAAAATAGATGTAATCAAATGACAGACCAGTTTGTAGAAAGATGTGTCAACTAAATATACCATACCATACCAGAATGGCTGAAACAAAGTGTTGTACAGACAGATGGTTCTACAGACTACAAAAAATGTCTAAAAGACAAATAAAACAATACATAAAATCCCTAAAAGTAAACAATAAAACCAGTTTTAAAAAGGGTCAAACGCCTTGTGACCCAAGTGGTGCTGGTGCCTATCTCCAGCTGTCAAAGGGGGAGAGGTGAGGGCAACACAGGGACAAACAGGACAACTAACCATTCACATACACACTCCCACCTAAGGAGAATTTAGAGAAGCCAACAGTCAAGTTTTTGCACTGTTGGAAAAAGCTGGAGGACCCGGAGAGAACCCACGCTTGCACCGGCAGAACATGCAAACTCCATGCAAAAGACTGTGGGCCAGGAAACGAACCTGCAACCCGCAGTGCCAAGTCAGGTAATGAAATAAAGACTGAAGTCTCTAAATGCTATCAATCTTCCACATGACAGCCTTGGCAACAATGTAGCTTACCACCATCAGTGTGTGAATGCCTGAATGCAGTGTAAACAACTTTGTAGTCCTCAGACTTGATAAAGTGTGCTACAAGTGCAGGCTATTTACCATCATTTTAAATTATTTCCCAAGTCTAGATGGTGTGGCACCTTTTTCACAATACCTAAGCTTTGCCATTATCAAATAAACAACCCACTTGACATCTCAAGATTTAGGCTTAAAATCAGAGGGGATTTTAGCTTTAAAAAAAATCATAATTTTGTGCTTTAAAATATTTTTTTAGTTAGTTATGTTTCAGTTTTTTAGCTGTTTTCATTTGATTGCTATTAATAATGTTTTAAAAATGGACTAAAACATTTTAATTGACTTTAGTAGTAGTTAGGATGGCTGCACAGTGGTGCAATTGGTAGTGCTGTTGCCTTGCAGTAAGAAGGTCCTGGGTTCAACTCCGGCCTTAAGTTTTTCTACATAGAGTTTTCATCCCTTTCCCCTGCATACGTGGGTTCTCTACAGGTACTTAAGAGTAAAAAAAAAATATGTTAGGTGTGAATGTGTGTGTGTGTGTGTTTGTGCATGGTTGTGTGTTGCCCTGTTGTTGAGACACAGACAAAAACAAGTTTTCATTAGCGCTTGGTGGTCAGATTAATTACCACAGATTCTGAAGGAGGTTATCCTTGCTAATATGTATAGAAAGCCAGGAAGTTGCTACCTGAGAAATACAGCAACATACAGATGTATCCATGCAGCCATCATTCATGTTGCTAAAGATTTAACAAGGCAAGTATAAAATATCTTCCTTTACCTTTGAAAGACATACATTTCCAAAGCGTTTGCCCCTTTGGCTATGGGGCACAAAAAAACCACAAAAAAAACAAAAACCATTCTGGTAAATGATCAATTAAGTAACAGGATCACCCTTGATTTTGTTTCTAAGGTTACACATGTATAGAGAAATGTAGATGTTCTTATTCAGTCCATGGCTAGAGAAAAAAAGGAAGGGATACTCACAGTTGCATGACAAGGTATAGATGAGATGTACTCTCAAAGATGTCCTCCAGCGAAACTATGTTTGGGTGCTTGATTCTAGGGAAGGTATATGAAAGGTATAAAACTGAAACTAACCACATCTCTCAAGCTGGGCAACAGATGGCATTCGTGATGAACAGATAACATAAAGAAAAGTCTGCTTACTCACATCTATAGAAGAAAATAAAGTTTGGATTATATCGCACAGCAATTTTAAGAAAGGAAAAAAAACGTTTTCACTGAAGCATGACAAAGGTTAAGAAGGCTGACACTGAAAAAAAAAAGCTGGAAATACTGGCCAAGTAATTATGTAGTACCTATAAAACAAACAAAAAATAATTAAGGCAAATCTAATCTCTCTTATGAGGAAATTGATTGACTAACAGATGGATTAGCGTATGTCTCTGCCCTTGAATCCAGCTGATATTAGCTCTCACCAACTTTGCAGTGAAGAGCTAGAAAAATGAAGACAGAAACAAACTCATCCTAATTTCTAACAAATTAGACTCATGTTACCCTATATTACATATCTTATTGCTTCTTAAACATTTCCCAAACTCCACTCCTGCTCTCCCATACAGTTCTCTCCTTTTTCTTCCATACCCTCCCTCAGCCCATTCCACACAGCCCCTCCCCACCTCCACCCTCTCTGTGTTTCTTTCTCCTTCTTCAGTACACTGCTGCGGGGAACTCCACACCATCTCCGCCTCTGTGTGCTGTTGCCCTAGAAACAGGGACACTAAAAATAGGACTATCTTCTTTACTCCTGACATTTCCGGTGCACAATTGTACTGTTTCAACTGACACCATACATTTAGTCATCTTTCTGTTGACCCCTGCATTACATTTACATGTGCGAGTGTTGTGAAATGGCGTTCTGACTAATTCTCAAGCCCAGGGCACATGACCTCACCTGTGCAGAACTGCAATCTCATTTTCAATGTTGTTCTCCTTCCCTTCCAGGGCTTTCTTAGGGATGCACTTGATGGCCACTAGCCTCTGAGTCCTCTTCTCCTCTGCGAGAACCACCTCAGAGAAAGCCCCCCTGCAACATATGTGCATTCATATGAGAAATACTAGAAATTTAAAGAACATGGAAAAACAAATTATTTATGACCACATTTACTCTAAAATTTGCTTTTAATGACATGTAATGTTCTAATCTTTTTGTAACTATTTGTTTTGTGGGTTTGCAAGTTTGCACTTACAGATGAAAAATTCAAAAACAGTGACATTATTAAGTGATTTAGTAGGGGTTTGGAAAAGTATCCAGAGGTGGAGCAAGAGATATATTTGTTGGAGCGGGAAAAGGCAGCTGCTGTTAAAAAACCTATTTTTAATCAATTCAATAATAGATAGCCTACATGTAGTGGAACTGATTCAGAGGGAGACCAGACTGCATTATAGATTACGGTCTGGTAATGATGAGAGGGAGAATTGTGTGTGTTTATACAGTCTGCCCACGGGAGCGTGGGAGGAGGCTCGGTCAAGGCCTAAATGCCTGAACACTGTAAGTAACTACAGGGATCTAATACATGAGTGTAGATTTAATTGATGAAAGACATTCAAAAAGCTTTTTTTTTTCTTACCCTTAAAAGGAAATATCTAAAATGAGATATCTCCTAATTTTGTGCCAACAATCTTCTCCTTTTTCAAACCAGAGGACAAAAAACACCAAAGTTATTGTTCAATGTCCTTTACATGCTGTTCATTTCCAGTGAATCTCTCTGATGTGGATTTTTGTTTCTAATTTCTACAGAAAATAGAATAAAACTGCTCTGTTACCAACTTAAGGTTGGTTTATGCTCAGAAACGAGGTTGTCTGCGTGTGTGTCACAGTTAATGCAGATATGCCCCGGCCCCTTCCGCAGACACTCTGGTGCACCTTTCCAAAATGGTAGGTGACTGCACAATGTGCCGCAGAAAGGAGGACTGATTGTTTAAATCTACATCCGCTCTACACCATGTCCTGTTTGGTATTTTATAGGCTTGTTTTGTTTGTATGACCGCCATTGTAGAAAACTAGGGTAGGCAGATTTGGGTTTCTGAAAAGGAGAAAAAATTTTTTATGGGGGCCGCTGGGCCGCTGACTGGCCAGGCATTTGAACCTAGCCATCAGCGACACCCAACCCAGTGACGGTATGCTGTATGGAATAAAAATGAATTGGCAAAAATTTGATATAGATTAGGTGTCAGTGGGTCTCATGACCTGGAAGCTATTGAAGAAATAGCAGGTCATAAGATAAGGAATTTATTGATTTTTGTTTCTCAAGAGTGGTTGGTTCAAAGATTTGTTGACGGTCCCTAAGTGCACCACCACGTGTGGGAGGAGAGAGCAGTTAAGAGACATTGGTCGACATCAGAATGCCTCAATCGCATCAACCGTGAGCTAGATTCCACTGACTCTGCGGAGCTTGAATATCCAATATCCAACTTCAAACCAACTTCACCGCGGTGCATACGGCTTGGTTCTGCTGCACTGTAGTTGACCAAAATCCCAGACAATTTTGAAATTCCCCCCGGACATTTTTTTAGCTATGAAAAGTAGCACATGTCCTGATTTTTCTACTTCCTCACCCCCTCGGTCGTATCTAGACCCACAGTTAATTCGTGATTGTCCCTCTTGCGTTGTGGCGTGGAATAACATAGCGCAGACCACACTTCAAAATTGGGCATAAATCAAAAATCTTGGTTTCATACCTGCGTCAAGCTAACTGCGACACACATGCAGACGACCTGGTTTCTGAGTATAAACCAGCCTTTAGACAGCTTTTGCCTGACGTCCCAGAATTTCGTACATCGCTGGCCTATGCTGAACTTTCTATGTATTTTTTCAAGTTTGGGCTTATACATAGTGTATTCATAACAAGTCAAGAACTTATGTCAAACCACAGCCTAACTAATGCATAAAGCATGGCAGCGTAATGCCCATGAAATTATGCCCTTATGAAGCATCAGTTAAAGCTGCTCCCCTCAAGAGCAACGGAACCGGGAGGCCGCCGGTCTGCATTAAAAGATGTCTTTGATCACAGAATTAACCTAACTGGTGTTTATCGCCGCCCCCCCAAAAAAAAGGATAAAGAAAAAGAAAAAGCAAGAAAGAAGGTTTGCAGTCGCAGCAGATGAAGTCTGGAGGAGAACTGACAACTTCTTCCTGTGAATCTCATTTTATACCAAAAGATACGTTGATATGGCTTAGAAATACATTCTGTATAAGTTACACATAAGTTATGCACAAGTTACTCATAGGTTTTGGATAAGCTACACGCCATGACTTATGAGTAACTAACACTTAATGTATGTCAACGATCAGATAACTTACCTGTTACTTATGCCCCATGTATGTATACGCTTGCATACGTCAAGAAATTTTGAGCATGCTCAAAACTTCTCGACGTACTCGCCGTATGTCGACGTGTGCTCAGTGTTTCAGCGTGCTTCAGCATACTTCAACGTGCTCATAACTTATACAAAACATACCCATAAATTATCTAATGTATGCCAGAGTTTTTATCAGATTTTTCATACATCAGAAATACGCTGGTCTATATCGTCAAGGTGTGACAGGGGGTTAAAGCTGCCAAACCCACTAGCCAATTTTCACAACCATCTCTAGTTTCACTTTTAAAAGATCCTAAAAATAATTTTCTCAACAAAATCATATAAAGCTCCTTTACCTATCGACCTATGAAAGAATTTTTATTTCTTTATGGCTGAGGCACCTTTCATCAGAAAGAGTAGAACTCAAAACCTCAATTATCTGCTGATTTAATGGTGTTTGTTTAGAAATCAAAATTTAGAACCACAGAATATATTCATAATGTTGGGCTGCAGATATTAGCATACACTGTATATAAAGACGCATTACCTTTAATTCGCAATGTCTGATAAACTCTGGTCAGTAAGGCTTTACACAACTGTTTCTGTTATCTAAAGGCTCCTATATTGGGAGAGAAACATTTTTTTCCCCCTACTGTACTGTAGAACAGCTACTGGGTGATTTGGGTTAAACACTTTTGGTGTGCTTCCCACAGTTTTCCTGCTGATAGAACTGGTGGAATGTTGTCAAGCTTGTAGGCTGCTTTGCTAACACAGTCTTTTTTATCACGGCCCACTAATTAACCAAGGCACTAAAATGAGGGTTCTGTAAGGCCTACTCCATTTTTTTTTTTCTTAAAAACAAAAGCAAATTTTGTGGTATATTTGCAGCGATTGTTCATTTGGAAAATTCAATTCTGGCTCATCTTAAACTTCCTGTTTGAAGTCAGTTGAGATGTTTCTTGAATTTCGACATACATCTTCCCTCATGATGCCATCCGTTTTGGGGAGTTCATCTATCCATTCTGTAGCAAAACACCCACAAAACATAATCCTGCCATCCCTCTATGTCACAGTTTTGGCAGTATTCTTAGGCATCTGTTTGCTTCCAAATGTAATAATGGCCAATAAGGTCAAGCTGTAACATTTTTCGTTTCATCCGACCCCTGTATGTGTGTCTGAAAATACCTTTGGCCTTGAGTGCATCTGCAAATTGTTATTGATCTTTCTATGCTGCTTTTGGAGAAATGGTCTCTCCTAAATGTAGACCTTGCAGCTATTCACTTACCAGCTTCCACCACCATCTTCATAACGTCTTTTTATGAATGCACCAAAACACATGCTAAAGTGCCTTCTTGGCAAAAAAAGGGTACGCTAAAGTCAACTCTACATTGGTGATTATGTGCTGTATGTGTCCTTTTTTTCTTCCGCCTCTGCCATACAAAAAGTCTGTGAACGCCTCTGTTTTGGAAATCTATAGTTCTCTTCTTAATATCTTGACTCATCAGTGTTGATTCTCACCTAATGTCATACAAGAAAATAACATCCCCATTCCTGTTGCAGCAACTTCTAACCAATAGCAAGGATACTGAAAGCCATCCGGACGTTTCAACACAGATTTACAAGTAATTCCACTCTCTAGAATAAGATACAGATTTATCTCAGATTCTTGAGGGATAAAGTTATATACTGAGCAATGATAATGCTCCAAAGTGAATCTTTCAAACAGAATCCATAATAGCGGAGGAGAAATGCAACACCTGAAGGTTTTACAAATTGCTCTTTCTATGACATCACATAAACTAGCAATTGCTTAATTGTGATGTCCATTCCCACTGCCCTTACAGCTTCACCAGCTGTCCACATAGTTTAGGCTCTCTATACACAGAGAGAACACATAACTCCAGTACACTGTTTCCTAGGTCCCAAGGGGTTTCTCAACACAGTGCAAGTTAAAAACAGATATAATTCAGTTAGAGAATATAAAATGGTTCATGGTTGGTTATTTTACTGTTTTATTCTTCACTGAGCAAATTGCATACCCTGAGATTAAAGTCTTCATGACAGGGTGTTTTTGTGTTAAGTTTTTTGTTTGTTTTGTTTGTTACACAAGCTTCGGAGGAAATCTATCTACTGAAGGGTAGGCCCCTATATTTCTTTGAAAAATGTCTAGTCAAAGCTGTTCTGTGGCATTTATATTCATGGTCACATAAACAGCTGAGCTAACAGATGCATCAGTGAGTGACCAGTGAGTCATATTAAACTTTTTATTTTTTTCTTTTACAGGGAGTAAAATGAGGACCAGAATTTGTTACTGGCATTAACTTAGTTTTTGTTGAGCCGTGGTTTAACTGCATTATTCAAATATCTAAATCCATCAGTCCTGACTGTAGCCCAAACCTCCCCTTTATCTATTTTTATGACGGTACTGCAGTCACTGAGGCGTTACAGTACGAAGTGCACATTAACTCTTCACAAAATCTCATTAGATGAAAGCAGCAGCTACAGTAGCTTCCTCTCCTCCTTCGCGTTTCTCTCTCCCAAATCCGCCGAGAGCCCACCCCTACTATGTCTCCAAGGAGAAATGTGCAAGAGGATGGTTAATTACACAGTGTCTAATGGCAACAGAGGAAACGTGTCTATATGTGTGTATACATCCATGAACAACTGGCTTCCTGATTTGGTGTAAGGAATTTGACTCTCAAAAGGATTTCGGAGAATGATGCTGGTAAATAAAGAGTTTGGTTTATTTAGCAAAGCAAACACAGTTAGCCTAAATACAATCAATGCATATGTATTGCATGGTCAATTTTGTGTACTAATAAATATCTATTGTATTAATGAACCTGAAAACAATAGCAATTTATACAAAAAGAAACATTTTATTTTGTTTTGGCACACCAAAATATACTGTGTTTTCAAAAGAATTGTTCTTGTTTAAATGTCTCCGGTAATAATGATAAAATATTACCAGATAAACACCCAAATTAATTGGTGTTTTGTTTCACTTCTTAAATTATAAATATAAATTACAAAAAACATTTATCTGAGGGAAAAGCTTAGACATCTTAACCCCTAACATCTATTCTTACCCTCTATGGCTGAAATAACTTCAGAGAAATGTGTCTTCTAACCATCTATCCACCTTTGCCTTCAGTCTGAGGAAAGTTAGCTGTGCTGCTTACTTTCTGCTCTGAGAGGTTTGAGAGTTTTCCTGCATGTGCTGCCAGTTTCAAGTCACCTCACAAAATCTTATTTGGTTTAGGAGCTGGGCTTTGACAAAGTCCCTCGACTTTTCATTTTATAATTCTAAGCCAAACCTTGCTGGATTTACTGGTATGTTCCAGGTTTTTGTCATGTTGCTGCTGGGTGCATCTTACTTTGCCTTTTTTTTTAACCCCAGAAATGCAGTTATTTGTGAATGTTCCTCTTTTACACACATAAACTTCTTTAGTCTATTTGTACAGGAATAATCTTAATCAGAAACAACCTTCTGATGGCACCTTGAATACATTTTGTCTTGAGACTTTCTTGTTCAGTCTTGTGAACTGTCCTCAAGGTAAACTTACTTGACTAGCCAGACCAAGGAATGTTGACTGTGTTAACAAAATTTAGCAGTATAGTTTGAATTGATACCCTGTCAGACAGAAACCATTAGCCCTACACCCATTGCCACATAATCAACACATGCAGAACAGCATGAGGCCCTGTTTGACACACTATCTAACACTCATGCACACTTACAAACAGGCACACACATACAAGTTAGTGAAGACACAGTAATCCCAGCTGCCTATATGGGCAAATATTGATTCACACATTCTCAATTTGCAATGAGTGTCCCAGAGTATTTGAGTTATGTTTGCAGTGTAGCTGCTGTTCTGTTTCTGTCTTTATGACTTCCCTTCATTGGTAGTTTACTTACATTAAACAGAAACAAACAAAAATATATAGATTACCATATCAAATTCATTAGGTAATTTTCATATTTTTTAGCTGTATTACTAACCTTAAGTGTTCCTAATTAACCAAATCAAATGCTCACAAAGCCATGACACAATCATCTTAGTATCTTCCATTATTTAAAGAATCCTTCTTGGTTTATTTTAACTAATGACTTTGAACCAAGCAATTAAAATGATTTCCCTCGTGAATCTGTTATTTGGAAAGTAGAATTTATTTTGTTAATCCCAAATTACCTGAAACAGGTGTCTTAGTTTGTCTGAAAAGTGTCAATAAACATCCAAATATAAATAAATGTGTTTTTTTGCTTAGAAAGAGGCTGAGGTCTCTGTGCTAGAATCGAAATAATATAAATAATAGAATATTAAAATAGTAAGAAATGTATGGATCTAAACATTTTCCTGTTTAGTTTCATCATAAAAACTACACCTGTGGTATGGGATTTTGAAAGAAAGAGGCTGTTTTTAATAATTTCTACAACTGTTAAAAAATAATAATTTCTAGATAAAAGCTTTAGAACTGACAGATGATGGACTTTCTTTTGGGGATAACTGAAAAAACAAAACAAGCAAAAACAGAAATATGGTTAGGAAATAGCAATAACTTCTGCTTGACATCAAAATCTATGTAGTGTAAACTCTGTCATATTTGCCTTTTGGTAAGGGTACCCACTGACAATGCATTCACGATGACATAACACCACACTGACAGAGGTTTAGATTGCACTCAAAGTAAGAGAAAAAAAAAAACAATATGGGAAAGGTGAAGGCTTAAAAAGATAAAGAACCTTAACCAAAATAGCAAAAAGTCAAATGGAAGGATAACTGTGTCTAAATACTTATACATTTGGGCCTCATGAAGCTTAAGAAAGTTTTGAGTTTATTAAGTTTCTAGTCAACATTGAATCCTCTAGGATCTACCAATCAATCCATCCATCCATCCATCCATCCATCCATCCATCCATCCATCCATCCATCCATGCATCCATCCATCCATCCATCCATCCATCCAT
>NW_015151052.1:64675-68291 GCF_000732505.1 Cyprinodon variegatus
CATCCATCCATCCATCCATCCATCCATCCATCCATCCATCCATCCATCCATCCATCCATCCATCCATCCAGATCAGATGCAGTTCACTTCAAGATAAAAACCCTAGAACTGACATATGACGTACTTTCTTTTTGACCTCACTGAAACATAGAAACAAACCTCTCATTATCAAGGATTTGTAGCTACCTCAAGCCAGCATTGTATGAGCGCCCTATACAAGAAGTAGCTGGTCCATCACAGGCCCTACAGTACTAGATAATACTTAGATAGCACCAATTGTAATAGAGGATATCTTCTCTCAAAATGTCCCTGACCTAACATTTGTACGTGTCTAGTCACTCATCTCAAATTATAAGCTGGTGAATCATCCTTGTGTCCACAGATAAACACAAGTGCTTTTCAGCCGTGTTCAGAGGTAAATCAGTGCAGAGTTTAAGCTTTTATCATGTGAAGGGTTCAGGTAGTACTTAAAACCAAATTGTTCAGTAACCCAAACCTTTGTACCTTTTCAAAAAATCTGTGAGGTTAAACACTGTGCCTGAATACATAGACTCTACTGTACACATGTAATGCACTATTTAGAATATATTTATTCAACACTTAAAGCTTAATATTAAAGTTAAAAGGAAAAGTTAATTTAAGATGAACTAAAGTCCTAATCCGTTGTTCCAAACATCTACCAATTATTTCTGTATGATGTACATCCTTTGTCTTAATGCCAGGATCTTTTCCTGGAATGTAGATTTCTTTTGAAAGGAGCATAATTCGTTTCAGTTTTTAAACAAAGTTAAATGTTAACAAAAATAATTGTCTATCAGAATATCAAATAAAAGTGGAAAAACTGTCTCTACACCAAGACTAACATAAATAAGCAATGTGGGTATTTTCTCCCCTATATCAACTAGCTGTTCTATGGGGACAGTTTGTCCTAAAGTGGATTTCAAATAGAGGTAGAACTGTGGGGATTAGAAGGATCTGAAAATAATATTTCAACATAAATCAATTAACTTCATACACTGCATTCCTGGATAAAGCTCCTCTATAATCTTTTCTCTGAGCATAAGGAGCTTTCCATCAGTGCATTTAATTCTGCCCTCTGCCAGCTCCAAGCACAGCGACAGGAGAGGAAAAAATATCAATGTAGCTTTTTCTTCTGTTTTTTTTCTCCCACTGAATTAAGAAAACATTGTAGCCTGGCAAATCACTCACTCAGTCCCTGTTATATAACCTTTTAACATTCTAATTTAAATTGCTCTCGTTACTTTAGATTTTCTGTCCATTCTTTCTGAACCTCAGAGGATATCCAGATAAACTCTTAACTCTATATCTTGTCAAGCTGCTACAGATATCCAGATCTGACACATGGATGCCCTGAGTCTCATTTGCTTCTCTCTCTTAGCATTACAAATAACAGTTTCATTTGATCCATTGCTGTTTCACTTTCATGGACCTGGACCAGAGTTTTGCAGGAATTAATGTCTGATTCTTTCCAGCCTCTCCAGGGAAAGCAGGTGTGATTCCAAAATGAGAGAAAATGGTCTCACCACATATGGTGGCATCATGTCCTGACAGGTGGGAATGCGCTGGGGTCACCTGTACACAGACTGGGAGTGGGAAGTGGCTCCCTGGCCATCTGGGCTCAGCCCTGTTCTTCTTGGAAAGTGAAAACCAGAGTCCAACCCTCAAATTTACTCACTTGATGCCACTGGTGTGTGATTAATATAGTAGCCCATTAAAAACATTAGAATATTAAATAGGTGCTTAATCTGAATTTTAAAATTCAGACTGCATAGCAGTGATATGTGTGTGTGTGTGTGTGTGTGTGTGTGTGTGTGTGTGTGTGTGTGTGTGTGTGTGTGTGTGTGTGTGTGTGTGTGTGTTGGGGGGGCAAAAAAAAGAGGAATGAGAGTAAATATTCACTACTCACTCAAAAGAACCTAAAATTTGTAAAGAAAATGTATTTACCTCAATAATTGAAAGATTACACAAAACTACTATGGGTGAGTAGAACATGATGTAATAACTTAAAATCAAGGGGCCGATGTAAAAAAAAAAAAAACGGTGTTCCCCTTTAATGGAACACACAAATTGAAAAAGGTGTTAAGTCCAATGTAATCAAACAATCCCTGAAAATTACCTTGGACAGGAAAGGAACACAAAGTGGTTTACAAAGTGATGGCCATATAATGCTATGAGAGCACTTCTCTGCATCTACGGGGGAGCTTGTCAGAGTTGATGGAGGATAGATTGGAGCTATATGCAGCAGTACACTGAACAAAAATCTGATAAAAGCCACAAAATCATACCAAGGCAAATGTTTTCCTTTCATTTACCATAAAAATATAAGAAGAGTAATAGAAACTTTATATATAAAGAAACAAAGTTATAGGCCAGACTTCAAGGCAAATTTGGAAAAAGACTTGAAAATAGTCAAGAATAGTGTTGAGTTTGAGTTCAAACTCAATTCCACAAGCTGCAGGGAGGTAGGGCTTTTGCCTACCTCGGACACTGGAGGAAATAGGTTGTTTTAAAGCAGAACCAAAGATCTGGATGTCAAGGGGAGCCTCTGACCAACCAATTCGAGGAGGAGGCCTCTTTGGGCGGATACAAAACGCTGGAAGACCTGGATGGGTTAAAAATTTATAAAAACTGGACAGGGCCTGTGGTGACTGCACAGCAGGGGCAGACAAGTTAATTGTTTTGGCTGCGGGCTTCTGGGGGGCTGCACATCACTCATCCTTTGAAACCCGTCCATCAAATTTTTTCCAATATTTCAGAATTTAACCCTCTGCCATTAGCCAGCACTTCAGACAGGATCCTAACTCCTTCAACAGCACCCATACAAGACTCCTCAGGTTCAGCACTGGACAGGTTCTGTGGTGACTGCACAGCAGGGGCAGACCAGTTAATTGTTTTGTCTGAGGGCTTCTGCACATCACTCATCATGTGAAAACCGTCCATCAAATTCTTTCCAATATTTCAGAATTTAACCCTTTGCAATTAGCCAGCACTTCAGACATGGCCCTAACTCCTTCAACAGTGCCCATACGAGGCTCCTCAGGTTCAGCACTGGACAGGGCCGGCTCACAAACTTTTCTAAGTCCCACCGCTGTACCAGGGCTCTGGCTCTGAAATTTTTCTAATTCCCACCGCTGTACCAGGGGTCCGGCTCGCAATTTTTGCTAACTCCCACCGCTGTACCAGGGGTCCAACTCGCAAAGTTTTCTAGGTCCCACCGCTGTACCAGGGGTCCGGCTCGCAAAGTTTTCCAAGTCCCACCGCTGTACCAGGGCTCTGGCTTGCAAATTTTTCTAAGTCCCACCACTGTACCAGGGCTCCGGCTCGCAAAGTTTTCTAAGTCCCACCGCTGTACCAGGGGTCCGGCTCGCAGTTTTTTCTAATTCCCACCGCTGTACCAGGGCTCCGGCTCGCAATTTTTTCTAAGTCCCACCGCTGTACCAGGGCTCCGGCTAGCAATTTTTTCTAAGTCCCACCGCTGTACCAGGGCTCCGGCTCGCAAAGTTTTCTAAGTCCCACCGCTGTACCAGGGCTCCGGCTAGCAATTTTTTCTAAGTCCCACCGCTGTACCAGGGCTCCGGCTAGCAATTTTTTCTAA
>NW_015151052.1:73477-74860 GCF_000732505.1 Cyprinodon variegatus
GGGTGCTTAAGGGTGGGTCCCCGGGCCCGCCTGGTGCTGGCTGTTCCCCAGGGAGGTGTGTTGGTGGTCTACCTATCCAGGGAGGAGGCCCCTTGGGCAGAAAGGAGGTGCATGGGAGAGACCCCCTGGAACCGGCTCCAGGAAGGGATAGGGAGGTAGGGCTTTTGCAGGCGGGCTCAGGGGGTGTGCTTTGTGGGTAAACAACCTCCAACACTGGATGGAAGATGTTTATTATTTTTTTTTTTATCAAAGAACCAGATTCCTGGAGGTCAAGGGGAGGTTGTGACCAGCCTATCCGAGGAGGAGGCCTCTCGGCCGGGAAGAGGCTTGATGAGAGAGACCCCTTAGAACAAGCTCCAGGAAGGGATGGGGGGGGTAGGGCTTTTGCAGGCGGGCTCAGGGGGTGTTCTTTGTGGGTAAATCACCTCAAACACTGGAGGAAATGTGCCTATCTAACTCTAACCCTAACCCTAGGGCTTTTGCAGGCGGGCTCAGGGTGTGTGCTTTGTGGGTAAATAACCTCAAATAAATAACCTTTTTTTTTTTATTATTTATCCTTTATTTAACCAGGTAATACCCATTGAGATTAAAAATCTCTTTTGCAAGGGAGACCTGGCCAAGATAGGCATCAAAATTACATCACATCATTACATACGTACAAGACACACACATAAGACACAAGACACACATCTAACCCTAACCCTAAGGCTTTTGCAGGCGGGCTCAGAGGGTGTGCTCTGTGGGTAAATAACCTCAAACGCTGGAGGAAATGTGCCTATCTAACCCTAACCCTAGGGCTTTTGCAGGCGGGCTCAGGGGGTGTTCTTTGTGGGTAAATAACCTCAAACGCTGGAGGAAATGTGCCTATCTAACCCTAACCCTAAGGCTTTTGCAGGCGGGCTCAGAGGGTGTGCTCTGTGGGTAAATAACCTCAAACGCTGGAGGAAATGTGCCTATCAAACCCTAACCCTAGGGCTTTTGCAGGCAGGCTAAGGGGGTGTGCTTTGTGGGTAAATAACCTCCGACCCTGGAGGAAATGTGCCTATCTAACCCTAACCCTGGATGTCAAGGGGGGCTTCCCCTGCAGACAATCCGAGGAGGAGACCTCTCAGGCGGGCAGTTCAAAACTCAACGCTTTTCCTGACATTTTGAATTGAAAAAGCCCCCTGGAAGGGAGGAGAAACGTCTTCAAATTTGGAAACCAAGTCCAGTGGATTGTTTTTAATTTTTTTTGGGAATAACTATGACCTGGATGACTAAGAACCTTCACTAGCCCTTAAAAATTGTTTTTTTTTTATATTCATATCTTCAGGTAACACAGAGTACATGTCAGACTTAATAATATTACTTTAGCGATAGTTTCAAGGTGTTGCTTTCTTGTAT
>NW_015151052.1:75048-82745 GCF_000732505.1 Cyprinodon variegatus
ATTATTCTTATTGCCACATTGCCAGACAGGACACTGTTTAAAAAAAAAATTCAATAAATAAAAAAATAGGTTTTTGCAGATAATCTCAATGTAGACTGAGTGTAAGCTACTTTGCAAAACATAATTGACAGAAGGATAAGTTTTGATGGAAACATAGTCTTATTAATATAATTGTTTCTCCTGACTTTTATTTGTAAAAAAAAACAAAAAAAAACAAATGTTAATTTCCCTGCACTTTGCATAAAATCACAATAAAATGTTCTGCAGTTTCTAGTAGTGACAAGGCAAAACACTATGCTAATAAAACATACAATAATAAAATGAATGGATGCAGGTAGCTTCTACTGCCTGCAGACCTAAGGACTGAAATCCTGGCCAATGTTCAGAGCTGAGATGAAGTTTATAACTTATGCTTCTTCCATGCAACATTCTTAATTTACACATTCTGTTTTCACACTAACTAAAACCATAAAATGGAATTGTACTTGAGGTAAGTAGAGCGTGTGTATTACTGTGTGAGTATACTGCATATTGTAAACAGCTGAGTCAGTTATAACCCTTGACCAAGAAAGAGAAATGTTTGACGAAAGATCTCCAGAGTCTTTCAGAGCTCAAGTCCTACAGCCACGCAGCAGACTGATGGGATGAAAACCTCATCTGTGTGTCTCTGCCCATGTTCCATATGCACTTTTTGTATCCAGTTAAGATGGTTTTCTAAGATTACTTTTGAAAATGCTTTTTAAAAAATCTCTTGCCACTCAGGCCTCTGCAGAAATAGTGCAAATGTCAATATTGTCATATTTTGAGAATGTCTCAGATCAATTCCTTTGACACAGAAACCTGTTTGTCCATATATTTTCACTTGTTTGGCTAAAGGATGGATGCATGGAAGCTAGCACAAGTTCTTCTACTCACTATGTATTTTATTACAGCTTTGACTGTTGGGATCAAAAGGTGCTCATTTGACTGGTAGGTCATCCGGATAAAGTACGAAAACAGAACTTAAATGTTAAGTTACTTACGTTCCCAGCACTTCTTTGAAGTCATAATGTTCTTTGATCTCTGATGTCTTCTTTTTCCATCCGTTTCCATCCTCTCCAAGAGGCATCCTACAACCCTGATTGGATTCGCCACACTAAAACTAAAGGGGAGAAAGAACTAATTTGGGGTGTGTCCATACAGGTTTTACACAGCTACATGTACGAGCTAATAACTTTTACATAAAGAAGTGTATAATAGTAACCGTAAAGAAAAACTGAAATGGATTATTTAAAAACATTTAAGGTAATACTAATACATGTTTTCTTATTTTCTCCCATACAGCACGGGGACAAATCAAAGGCCAACCAATAGAGTATGCCACAAAATCCCTTCGTAAATCATTTCAACAACTTTTTACTTTTTCATCTGATTCTACTTTGCATTATTCATGCATACATTATATCTTCAAATCCTTTAGGATCACTGGTGCCTTGGCATGCCGCTTCTTCCACATATATATCCATATATTGATCTCAATCTCAGGTCTTGATGCCACATATATATATATATATATATATATATATATATGAACACATCTGTCTTGGTTTACTTATAACATCACTTTGTAAAGCACCCTTTTGTGATTTCCATACGGTGAGAAAGCAAACAGACTATCTAGCATACGAAAGAGGGAAAGTAATAGAGCCTATAAGAAGAGCTGCTGTACCTACATGGCATAGTTCACTTGGTTTGATCCACTTTTAAAATATGCAGTTTGAAAATCCAGTGTGAAACCAAATGAAGGTGGGATCCACAGCAATGGTGTATATATCAGTAAGCAGAGACTGCGCTTGCTTTGGGGCCCCGTCACTGATACCTAGAGGCCCCCTTCTCAATTGTGAACTAGGACATCTCTTTGCAGATGTAATGGTGAGAAAAAATCCTCTGAAACCCACCTGATACTAGGTTAACTAACCAGACCTTATTTATACCCCAACACATGCCAAATTTCAACATGATATGGTGAGCCGTTTAACCACGACACCAATAGCAAAGCAGACAGTGGTACTTTTAATTACTATGTCAGTAACTGTGTATAGTTCATTAGACTGTTGGTTAAATAAAACACTCACATAATATGTTTAAAACCACAATTAAGATCTTAAACGAACAATGTATTTGAGTATTTTATTCTTTGCACTATGACTTGGAATTATGGGTAATCCAGAGCGTAGATTGGGGTGTTGTACTTCATATGGGGCCCACCCTGATAATGTTAATTACGGGCCTATTGTTGTGTCGTTACGCCATTGATCCACAGTTTATAAACTAAATCTGTGTAGCACAGAATCTATGGTCAGTATACATTTATCAAGATAGGATCTTATCAGTAATTTAGATGTTGAACTAAGAGTTTAACAAACAGGCCAGATTTCTTATGCAAAACAGAGAAGAAGCTGCAAATCAGAATTCATCTTATGTTGTTAGTCAGAGATATCCTTTGGATACATTTCACATCTTTACAGGATACAAGATTATCTACACAATGGAATGATATAAAAAATAACCAATAGAAGACTTGATATAACTATTTGACACATTTTGTAGATATCTTGTGGTGGTGCTACACTAAGTAGTAGGCTTATGACGCACACGTTTCTTGTCTAAATTGCATCAGCTTGCTATATAATCATCAACATATTATTAAGCTGTTTCCCAGCTGTTCTATAAGATATATAATTGATCCTTGTTGGTTTTTATAAAAGCATCCAGGCCCGTAACCAGCATTGAGAACACAGAGGTTATGTCCTCGGTATTTTCCTGTTTGTTTGTTTTTTATTATTCAGAGAAATGTCAAACTATATAATGAAAGTTGTTCTGACTTTGATTGGTGTAAATATCAGCATGCCTTCTCATTTGTTTTAAAATAAAAATAAAGTCCACAAATGTGATATATTGCTGCAAGTCAGATTCATTTCATGAACATGCATGGTGATGATGGTGACAATAATAATAGCAGTAATAATAATTCAATATTGATAACAACAACAATAATAATATAGTATAATGATGTTAATAATAATAATAACAATAACACTCACTCATACTCACTCACTCAAATACTCTAATTTAGTGAGTTTTGGAATTGTTATAACAAACATGTTCATATTCACCTCCTTGATGGGCTTGTGATTTAACTCTCTTTATTCACGTTTCCAAAATATGTTTTAAAAAGTCACCATATTAGGATGTTTTTTTGTCAAGAAAGATTTATCGCAATATTTGACCTTGGTATTTCAAAAAACCTGGTTACGGCCGTAAAAGCATCCAAGATTTTGCTTATAAAAAATTGTTTTTGAACCTATATATAAAAAAATATGCCCTTATTCCATTGGGATAAACCCACTAGAATCAAGTAATCCCTAAACTAAGTTTAGGTGCCTTTAAACTTGCAAAACTGAACACCTTGCATGTCAGAGCTGCTGGCATGAAAATCTTTAGTTTAGGATGCTTTATTTAAAACATATATATGTAGAGTTAGATTTGTAATAATACAATGCTTATTCTGCCTTGATTGCTGTTAATTATATATCTAAATTGTATGCATTAAAAATGCTACAAGTTACCAAACTCGGGAAAACCTTAAAACAAAAAAACACTTAAATGACTTCTAACGTGACAAACAGTAACTTCAGATCTTGCTGCTTATAGCCTAATTTCATCGAAAGATAGTAACTGATCATTTATTTTAAAATATTGTCCATTGAAGAGGCAAGTCGCACTAAAGGATCAGTATTCCGTTGCAAACAAACGCATGGTTGGTAGAGGGACACAAGCTGGAGAACCTGTGCTATATTTAACATATGAAGCTTTAAACAGCTCAGAGGGAGGAACAAATAGAATAAAAACATTACACATATTTAATACAGAGACATGCATTCCAATAGCTCAAGTGGAAAGTAAATCCCTCTGAGTAACATTTATCAACCTGTTCTGCATTAAGGCTGCAGGGCGTGAATGACATGCAAGTAAACTGAGTTTCTAAGCAATTCAACCATTCACTGGTGCCATACCCAACACTGAAATATGTGTTTTTCAGGATGCAATTACGAAACAACTCCTTGGTATAAAGAGAGGCAGAGCGGTGTGGGTGTGCAGCCTGTTTACTGCAGCGCTCAAGGGTATGGCAGTCAAATATAGGCAGCATCTTTAGGTTGAATCAAGAGGCTGCGGACATGGAGGCGCACCGAATGCGCTGCGTTTTACGCAGCATGGAAAGTACAAGTTAGTGCATTTGAGAAAAAATCTGCATTTGGAAGTAAAACGTACCTAAATGGCGATTTGTAGCTGTGCGGTGCCCTGCTTTCCTCTGGGAGAGATGTGGTTGCTGAGCTGGTGCGCAGCGCTGGATGCGCTCAGACTTCTCCTGACGTCAAGAAATCCAGACGTCTACGGACGTAGTGTACCAGAAAAATCACTAACTGTTCTCTTTAGCGACGCGGATCTGCAAAACTTACGATCTGGTCGTCGAGCCACTCTCTGTTAAAATATGGGAGGTGCTCTCCTATTTATTATTTTTTTTTATTAGATATCTGCTTTTGTGGAGCGTGTATGTTCTGCAGTTTTACAGGGATTTTAAAACAAGCTCTGCCTATGATATGAATAATGCATCTGTAGGAAAAGCATCAGAGTTTTCCTCTTTTGCAGAACAAAATAGACTACATCTGGAAAGACTTTTTGTGAAATATAATTTAAACCCCAGTCTTGAGGTAGCTAACGCCTATTTTCTCTTGAAAATGCATTTCAGTTAGAGAAATTATTTTCTTTAACTAAAATGGTTGTGAGATGCTGATAAATAAAGGAAAAAAATTAAAATTAAATAGCCTACTACAATTAATAGTTGGGCATTACAAATAGCTTAAGTCTAAACATTAATTTTAATTTGTTAATTTAATTTGTGTTTTCGAGTCCTAAAAGTTTTAGACAAAAGTTCAAAGCTTAAACAACAGTGCCTTCAACGACATCTTGCCTCCATATATCAAAACATATTGTTTTATCAAGTGGATCCCCATTGCAGCAAGTTCCCTAGACTGTTGGCAATGCCCTAGCCCCTAGGAATTTTTTTTTTTTTTTTTGTCAAGCACTGGACTAAATTTACAAACATGGACTACATTTACATAGCCAAGGTTATTGGTTCAAGTTTCTGTTTGTCTTTTCTTTTTATTATTTGTTTTTAGCAAATATTTTTTCTGTTTGTTTGTTTTGCCCGATAAGGGAAATTGCTGTTTTGGGGTCAGGGGTCAGGTTTAAGACTAAGGTGTGAAGGGATTGCGGTTAGGTATAAACCCCAAATGGATAGGGGTAGGGTAAGGGTAGGCTGTAGAAATTAATGGAAGCCAAGTCAAGGGACCCGCAAAGATAATGAGACAAGTTTATAATTCCTTGTTTCCTATTTAGGACCATTTTTGGTATATGTATTACCTTCTGTGGACCCACAGGCCTTGTGGGGACCAGTGACACAGACTTTTTGAAGGCCAAGGGCAGAAAAAAAAAGGGGCAAATATATTGCGTCCTCAGGACTGTAGAGGGCAGTTTAGCCAGTATTTTGGCTCCCGAGAGGGTACTTTAGCATGCGTTTGGGCTCCCTACAGTGCACTTTAGCATGTGTTGACACTTTAACATGCAGTTTGTCTCCCCAGATGGCACTTTACACATGTTGTGACTCATGCGAGGGTCTTTTAGCATGCGTTTGGGCTCCCAAGAGGGCACTTTTTCACGTTTTGGCGCCCAAGGCGGCAGTTGAACACACATCATTGCACCGAAGGATTTACTTTAGCACAGGCATCCCCAACCTCGGTCCTCAAGGCCCACTGTCCTGCAGGTTTTAGAGGTTTCCCTGTTTTAGCACAGTTGATTATAGCGATTGCAGAAGGCCAAATGCCTGTTAACCAGCTTTCAATTAAAATCAGCTGTGCTGGAGCAAGGAAACTTCTAAAACCTGCAGGACAGTGGGCCTCGAGGAACGAGGTTGGGGATGCCTGCTTTAGCACACATTTTGGCTTCCAAGGGCACACTTTAACATGCATTTTGGCTCCAAAGGGTTCACATTGGCACATGTTTTGACTCCCAAAAGGGCACTCTAAAATGCATTTTTTCTCCCAAGACAGCATGTGTTTTATCTCTCAAGAGGGCATTTTAGCATGCATTTTGGTTTCTAAAAGGGCACTTTAGCATGTGCTTTGGCTTCCAAGGGGGGCACTTTAGGATGTGTTTTGGCTCCCAAGGCGGCATGTGTGGACCCCCATTTTAAATGTTAGGCAGTTAATTTAAAGGTATGGATTGGTTTAAGTTAAAGTAAAGCTTTGGATTAGGAATATACAATGAGGGTTAGGGTAAATGTCAGAGTTAGGCATACAGTAAATTAAATTACTAAAATGAATGTATGTCAAGGTAAAGTGTTAATATGGATAGAAATAAATGCTTGTGTGTTCCTGTTTTCAATCCATTGTGTCTGCCAACTACATTGGAAAAGCAGCATATTGTGGGGATCAACTGCTCCTTGTGGGGCACAATGCCTGGATTCCCCAAGCGGAATTGCTGTTTTTGGGTCAAAGGTCACATTTAGGTGTGAAATGAGTTAAGGTTGGGGATAGAATTATGTATGAACCCATAATTGCTAGGTTTAGGGTAAGGGTCACTGTTAGGCAGTAGAAATTAATGGAAGTCAAACCATCAGATTTCAGATTTGCCCCAAACAGGGCCAACTAGAGGGCCCACAGAACATCAGAATTTTTCTGTCCTCTGATTGGTCAGTTAAAGCAAGATGTTTACAGCCAAGTTAAGCTAGCGCCACTCTGCATTTTTGTTTTTGATTTGCTTTTGTTAAAGGTTTTTCTGGCCTCAATAGCTGATACGGAATGGACACACTAAGACTTCCTGCACAAAGACAGGAGGATGGATTTTGTTTAGAAATGATGAGTATCTCTGGTGAGTGTGATATATTTTGTTTTCATGCTTTATGCTTCATTTTATCTGGTAATTAGATGCATGTTGAATCTGAACGGCTAGATGATTTAAATGTTGCGGAGCTGTGGTTATACTGTTGAGGATTGTGGTTGTCTTAACTGGGCTTCTTGCTTAACTGATCTCTATATCCACCTTCACACGAATTTCCTTGTTACATTTCTTATTTTAATACCATTGGGGGCTTCTGTAAGGATATCAGTGCATAAGTAGACTAAGTTGAGGGGTGGCCCCTAGGTACCATGTGCACCGTCCACTACTCCATGTATTTGGCCAAGGGTTTTTTCACCCTTTGGGGACAATTACCCAGAAATATGCTACACTTTGGGGACTTACAGGTACTTTTGGAGACCAATGACTGGTCCCCATGAGGAGAAGTTCTCCTCTTGAAGGGAGTTTCTGCCTTCTTCAAAGTAACAGCTGGACATTGCACCCTACAGTGACCCCCCATCTGCATGTAAAAGGAAATATAGATAACTAATGTATCACTTTATTTTCAACGTATTTATTTATTAAAAAAAAAATGAATGCAGTAAAAAATCTTGTGAAATGCACAACTGTACAACTCGCCTATTTGCAGTGCTTGGATTTCAAACTTGTTCACGAATGATAGGTTTTTCTGACTTAAAACTTAAGATGATAAAATATTTCATCATTTTGTTTTACACATATCATCCTAGCAGACAAGAAAC